>NW_022103913.1:2829459-2854809 GCF_000313985.2 Echinops telfairi
AAAGTTCAGTAGATGGAGCCCACTAGTTGCTCTGTCGGAGGACGCTGAGATCCTCTGCTTCCAGAAAGATGTATAGCCACAGAAGAACTAGGGGAGCACGTCTATGTTGCTCTGTACAGTCGCTATGAATCAGAATCGGATGAGAGCTGAGGGATGTTTTTTTCTAAGCAGAAAGCTATCAAACATTAACTATAGCCTTTGCAAGTGACTTATTTAAGAAGAAAATGAGTGAAAACTAGTATAACATTTATTAGACATCCCTTTAGTCTTGACCTTTGGGTAAGTCATAAATAAATCCCATCCAAGTTTGACAGAAGTAAACTGAAAAATTCCCATAATAGCAATCTGGCAGAAGGATCATTTTTATTGATGTCAAAAATGATGGCATTTCTTAGCAGTTTGATAAAATTGGAATTATTAAGAAAAGTAAATGTTGAATTATGTCACAAGAGTTCCAGCCACAGGGCAAGATCTGTGAGCTGATTTTTCTTGGCAACCAGTTTACCATTTGGATGAAAAGGCCTGTACCTAATTTTTTTCATATCTAGTTGAATTTAATTGGGTTTGACATGTATTTTTGTATTGAAATATATTCTGTTATTTTTCCAATGCATTTTTTTTAATTGTTTCTCCCCAGGAAGCAAATAGTTTGGATAAAAACACGACAAAAACGGAGAGTGCGTGGCTCTTCAGGATGTGGTATGGTTTTGACCACAAGTATCCTTGGATTAAGGTGATCTCTCAGACGCTGCCACATGGCGGAGCGCAGCACTAGGCGCTTCATCACTGAGATGTGCGCTTCTGCCTGGTGACAAACGCAGAAAGGTAAAACAAATTCATGGCCATACTGATGTTTTAAAAAGCACAAGAAAGAATGGTTTCAAATAATCAAGAAAACTGGAAAGTTAATACTTCAATATATCCAAGAGCTAAGGTGAAGTATCTCAGCAGCAAATGTATTTGGTGTGTTGATGACCGTGTCTAAGACCCAGTGATAAAATCACACAGTCCTTGAAGAAGCCATCTGCCCTTCCTTTTGGGAATACCCTAGGTTGAGTTGGCATTGTAGGAACCGTCCCTTCAGTCAGGGTGACCCAGAAAATCTCTTGTTCTTTTCCCTTAAGAACCTATCTGTGTATTTTTGTTCATGCTGTGGGGAAAATGATGATGGGGCCAAGGGGAATGAGTCTGATCCATCATATTCTTTAACAGTGGTGCTTTCTTTTCCTGGCAGAATGGAGCAAGTTCTGTGTTTTGTTTTTCCTCAGTGAAAGACAATTTTAACATTCTAGCAATCAGTGTAAGCGTAGTCACCCAGACACACCTTGCTCTGCCCTGTGATTGAAAGGGCTGAGAAATCAAGCCTGAAGAGATTCCCCATTGTGAGCTGCAGTAAGTGGTCCATCTCTAATCCTAGGACAAAGACACCAGCGAGCTGAAAAAGGGACTGTGCTACAAATGGAATGCATTGGGGTCTTTGTAGCTAGTTTTCCACACTCATAAATCTCCCTTCTTCCAGAAGGAAAACGTCAGTCACTGGAGGAGTTTAAGCACATAAGCAATGATGAAGGCCACAACAGATAGGTGGGGCAGGAAGACTTAACATGGAGGGGGAGGGGAAGATCCCAAGAGTAGCCAACGAGAGAAGGTAAAAATGGAAAAGGGAGAAGAAGCCAGAGAAACTCATGGAAATCACAGTAGGAAAGAAAGGAAAACCACTTAGAGAAGTGACTGCGGAGGACAGAGAAATAAACCAAGCCAGGAAGATGTGCAGAGAAGCCATCTGAGAAAAGGGGACCAATATGAGAATTGGAAAGCAATTGGGTGAAAGCTGAGCATTCCAAGAAAGTTGAGCAGGATGGTGATATAAGAGGTAAAGGTTTGGGGTTTTGTGTTTTCATAGTTTTGTTATCGGTGGTCAAATACCTTATACTTCATAGATATTGCAAGTCTGGTTCCAGGCCAATGTGATGAATCAGATATCAAAGTAAAACCAGTCCAAGAGTATTTTTTATGTCCTATTGAATATGAAAGTTATGTTTATACTAGTAAATGTGCAATAGCATTATGAGAAAATGTTGAGATACTGTGGGAATTACCAAAACTTAACAGAAACACGAAGTGAGCACATGCCATTGGGAAAATGGCATAGGTAGACTTGCTATCCAGTTAGTCACCATGAACCCAGAATTGGCAAATAAACAAACAACAAAAACCTTGCAGCTTCTGTGAAGCTCAGTAAAGCAGAGTGCAGTGAAACCTGATCCTATTATGTCTTGCCTTCCTCGGTCAGGTGCATGTAAAGCCAAATGGGTTGCCACCACCTTAAAAGTAATCCTTTTGGGCCATTAACAACCTCTTGGGGGTTATGGTAGAAATCCTGGGTGGCACAAACATTAAGCACTTGACAACTAACCAAAAAGTTGGCAATTCTAGTCTTCCTAGAGGTACCTCAGAAGACGGGCCTGGCAATAATCACTGCCATTGAAAACCCAACATAGCACATTCTACTCTGAATGCATAGGGTAGCAACGAGTCAGAATCAAACCTGCAGAGACGGGTTTGCTTTTAGAGGTTCTGGTAGCTCATTAACTCCTCAAAAACTCCCTGGCTTCTCTAAGAGAAGCTGGGCCTTAGAAGCGTATGCTAGACTATGCCCCTGGTTGATTTCTCATCTGGAAACATAATTTGCCCCTGCCATTGCTTATACTCACATGTATCTAATTACCACATGTCTATGAAAATTACATATATCGATGTGATGAAAGACTAAACCAAAGGCTGCTGGGGTATCATGAAATGCACAGCAGGACAGTAGTAAACCAAGAAGTGAGAGCAAAGATGTTTTTTTCAAAATATGTCAGAGCTGTGAGGAAGGTTTACGGTGAAGAAAAGGGGTGAAGTATAAAAAATAACTCAGAAGCAAGAAAATTAATGTGGGAGCCCACACAAAGTGTTCGCTGAGAACAATAACACTGCATTCAGTGATGTCATTGTTTTAGGCTCACTTTTCCTGGGAGTTTATTTTCACGCAATTATGGACAGGCTAGCAAAAGACTAGCAAATATGAAAGCAGATTTACACCCTTAATGACATCTCTTCTCATGGCCGTTTGTCCTTCTGTGCGTTCATTTTGGGAAGTACAGTGCTGCCATCACTGGGTAAACAGATGTCCACTAAGACAACGGGGCTTTTATATTGTAGACAGGCTCTGCCTTTACACTCACAGAGTAGCAAGCCAAGCAGGTTTGACTCTGACCTCTTTATGTACCTATACTTTATAAATGCATTGTCCACTTGGCATTTATGTTCATTTTATTGTCTACCTAGAACCCAGATTATGTGCTCATGAATCTTGTAGGCAAGCCATGCTTGCCACTACCAGTGTAGGCATGCTCCCTCCACCATGGGCTCAGGCTACCTGACCTGGGCCAAACAAATTGTCTAGGAATGGAATAAATGGATTGTGTAGTTTGGAGCTGCTCAAGTTTTGTTTTAGTAAAAGTGTATCATGCAAATGAGACACTAGAATGATGTGATAGGTAGGTTTATTGTGCCAACCTGGCCAATAGGAACATGTGGGATTAATCAGGTTGCAGTTTGATTGGAGGGCAAAGAGATAAATGGCTCAGCAAGGTCCACCCCTGGCTCTCTTGCTCTCTGGTAATTGGAACGGAGCTGCTTCAGCTACTTCTCTGCCACAACTTGTGGGCCACAATACCTCTGAGATAAGCCAACCAGTGGATCATGTCGCTAGAGCTTGAGCTCCTTCTAGACCTACTTCACCACGCTGCTGGTGTGTACATTGCTTGAGCTTGAAGCTGGTGGATCCTGTCATCTTGCATAGCTTGAGTTCAATATCCCATCCAGGGCTACTTTGCAAAGCTCCTGACCTGCTGACTGTTGGTGACTGTATTAGACAGGGTTCTCTAGAGAGATAAAACTAAATTCCTGATAATTTAATATATTTATTTATAAAGATAATTAGATATATAACAAGAAATGAACTGTTAAATCATATACAGATGAATATATAATACAAGAAATAAACAGTTAAATTAGAAAGCACTACAAATGGCTTAGTGCAACTCACGTCCGTGAGAGAAAGTTGAGAGACTAGCAGTCCTTCAAGTCTCTGTCTGATACCAGATCTTCCTCTATTTGTAGAGAGAGCTAGGCTATGTCAGCACAGCATCCAATCACAAGGCAGGTCACCAACCGCGAGTCCCCAGCTCCAGAGAAGTCTTAAAGGGACCTCAACTTACAGTGACACAGTCCACAGGCTAGGCGTCCCACGGGTAGTGTAGCCTTTAAATCGAGGCACAGAACAAGCAAGGCAGCCGCACACTGGTCCAATGATCACAGAGCAAGAGACAAGAAAGGCAAGGCTCACCAAGCCATTTATCTCTCTGCCCTTCAGTCAATCCCACCTGCGTTTATCAGCCAAGCTGGCACAATAAACTATCTCAGTGACCCACCCTGCTGTTTGCTGCCTGTGGGGGAGTCTGCTGGCATTGCCCAAGGGAAGACTCAGCTGTCTGCTTCTTTGACCTTGGACCTGGGCTCATAAATTGAAGGACTTCCAGTATATTAAGTGTTCCACTGAGTCCTCTGTATGGCTCTGTGAACTAATTAGCCATTATATTCCTTTGTTCTGTATAAATTCTATCTATCTATCTATCTATCTAATCATAAGTGTCCTGGTTTTGTTTCTCTAGAGAACCATGCCTAACACAAAAGAATAACTGAAAAAAGATAAGTATAGTAAATCACCTCTTGTGTGCATCAGTTGGGATTCTCTAGAGAAAAAGGATAGATATATACACACATGCATAATCAATTGTCATTATACACGCACAGGTGTGTATGTATGCTTCAAAAAGTGTACGGAAAAATTCCATTTTTTACCACAAACTTTTTGAAGCCCACATTATATATATATATATTACTATGTATGTATTATAGAGTGGTGTTTGTGTATGTAGTAGGAAACTTATTTTGTTTTAAGGAATTGACATGTTTGGTTGGGGCTATTCAATTTGAAATCGGTAGGATAGATGGCAGACTAAAACCTCCCAGACAGGATTTATGCTTCTTTCTTAAGGAAGGATTTTTTCCTTCTTAGGGAAACCTCAACTTTTCACTTAAGGGATTTCAACAGATTAGATGATTGTATAAGGTCTACCCATTTTACTAAGAACAGTCTCCTTTACATAGGTCAACTAACTGTCGATGCTAACCATATTTCCAAAATGTCTTCACAGCAACACCCAAATTAATGTTGGTTTGAATAAAAGGCAAGATAACCTAGTTCAATTGACACATAAAACACCCAATTCACATTCAATTATGCCCAATAGTCAGATAGAAGAATAGAACCCAAACCCAAATTAAACCTATTGCCATTGAGTCGATTCTGACTAAGTGACACTGTATAGAGTTTCTTAGATTATAACTCTTTATAAGAGCAGACAGCCTCATGTTCTCTTTCAGAACAAGAGTTTATAGAAGGACCTTCCCAAGTTATCAGGCACAAACAATTAAGTGTTCAACTACTAACTGAAAGATTGATGTTACCAAAGAGAGAACTAAAGATCTATTCTTGAGGGTCTCAGTCATGAGAACCCCATGAAGCAGTCATACTCACCACATATAGTTACCATGTGTCAAAATCAACAATTGTTTTTTCGTTTGTTTTTTGTTTTAATCCAGAAAACACACCTAATTTGCTCAGACAACTGTTGTTTTTCTAATTTTGTAACATAAATAATCTACATGCATATATATTCTATAAAGTGTCCCAAGAAATATAGGAGAATGAAAATAATAAAAATTAAAAGAAATAAGTGTAAACAATGACCAAGAATGGTGTCAGGTGTTTTCTTAATTATTATTTTGTTTCATCCCCATCACTCCCTAGAAGGCTGGGAGGATCTCACTTCAGAGTACTGCACAACACTATTGGACTGATAAGTGGCTAATAGCTATTGAAAAAAACCTGGATTCCCCAATTCAATAATGTTAGAAAATGATAGCATTGACATAGATAAGTATTTAAGGTTTGGTTTTGATTCAATGTATGCAGTAGTCCTGAATTATGCAAAACTGAGAAGAATCAGAGATTGTTACTGAGCACTGATGCTTTGCCATTGCACATAATATTTCATTTAATTCTTATAATAACTTCTTTATATGGATGAAATTGAGTCTTAGAAGATGCAAATAACTTTCTTAAGCTCTCATAGCTCATAAATGTCAATTCTATGAATCAAGACTAAATCTATATAACTCTAAATTCCATAAATCTACTTAAGGAAGTTTAATGTTTACAAATTTATGTCCCTAATATTCCTTATGCTACATATAAAATCCCATGTCAATGTATTCAGAAAGCCATGTTTAGGGCAATGAATAATTGTGACTTCTTACATTGTGGGGTACAGAGCTCACATGTCCTCAAGCATCTGTGGAAAAGATATAGGGTGACAGCAAGGCTAGGGTCCTATCCAGGATTGGTCACCCAGAGGGAAGCATGATGAATGAGTCCCCAGTTTCCTGAGCCAGATCTTCACCTTTTCAGGGACAGAAATTTCATTGTGCTAAACAGTCAAGAATAGTTCTATCTCATAGGGATGGACTCCCTCTAGTCAAACTCAAAAGGAGATATAAGTACAAAACAGAGAAAATTCCTAAATTATTATAGTCCCAAAGGAGAATGTCCTTTCCTATTGATGAGAAGGTTCAAGTTATGATCTGCTGTCCGGTGGCATAGTGGTTGCACATTGGGTGTTAACCACAAGGTCAACCATTCAAAACTACTAGCCATTCCATGGGAGAAAGATAAAGATTTCTACTCCCATAAATAGTTACAGCCTTAGAAAGCCCCAGGAGCAGTTCTACCCTGTCTATATGATTACTGTGAGTCAGCATTAACTCAGTGGCAACAAATGAGTATACATCTGTCTTCTTCTCCTACCTTTCTCTACTTTGCTTACTCTGGATCTCCTGACCTTGCTCACATAGGCTAAGCACATTCCTACTTATGGATCTTTCCACGGGTTGTTCCCTCTGCCTGGATGCTCTTCTTTTAGACATCCACATGCTTCCTTCCTTTATCTCTTTCATTCAACTCCTCAGTGAGACCTTCCTAGCTCCGTATCTAAATTGCCAGTCTGTATACAAGCATTCCCTCAATCCTTCACAGCTTTATTTTTGCCATGACACTTCTTACCATATCACACAGCATGCACTTTGCTTATTGTTCAATTAGCAGTCTCTTTCAACCAAGACATATGTGCTTTCTAGGGGAAGGGATTTAGTTTTGTTTTCATTAGCTCATATGTCCTCAGGTACAGAAAAGTGCTGAAACATCATGGCATCTAGGTATTTGTTGAGCGAATGAATGGATAAATGAATAAGTGAAGCAAGCAAGCATCTATCAATATGTTTTATCCAAGGCAACTTTACTCCAGGTATTATTTTTTTTAACTCCAGGTATTATGTTTTTACCCAGGCTGCCTTAGGGCACACCCCTTGCAGATACCTCTCCTCCAGACTCAGCATCTCTCTCCCTAGACCAGCTGTTCTCAACCTGTGGGTCGTGACCCTCGGAGGGGGGGGGGTGTCAAAAGACTGTTTCACAGGGGTCGCTTAAGACCATCAGAAAACACATGTTTTCCTCTCTCATCTCCAGGCGGGTCCACTCACATGCACATATGCCCATATACGAGTACCCAGCATGAAGACTGTTATCCATGCTACACCATGCTTCAAGACAATTTTCATTTATTTGTAACTAGAAATAAATATTTCACAATATATAATTACATATTGTTTTTGTGATTAATCACTAAGCTTTATGTTCAATTTGTAACAATGAAAATACATCCTGCATTCCAGATGTTTACATTATGATTCATAACAGTAGCAAAATTACAGTTATGAAGTAACAACGAAAATAATTGTATGGTTGAGGGTCACCACAATATGAGGAACTATATTAAAGGGTCGCAGCATTAGGAAGGTTGAGAACCACTGTCCTAGACAATGACAACCACTCACGGAAGACTTGGGTCTTCACTGCCTCAGCTGAATTTCCTCCCAGGACTGATTACCTACCCTTATTTAATAGGATGACTGATGAGGTACCTTCAAGCCTGAGTACCTGAGTACTTAGAAGCCATTCTTTCTCTAGGAGATTTGGAATAATCATATCTCACTGATCATGTGTTGACTTATTAGTAACAAAATCACAATTGAAGAACCACCTGTCACCGTCACTGATAATCTCATAATGAGAAGGTTAGAAGCAGAAATGGATACCTGCTTACTCCATTTTCAGAAGTCTAATCAGCATATTACTCAGGGCCGCCTTGTTACCTCTGACTTGGGAATCTTATGTTGTTTCATTCATTGGTGACTAATGATCCTGCTAGACTGTCTGCTTCCAGAGTTCTTTCCATTCTGTTATTTATTATCTCTCTCTGTAAGCAGGTGTACACATTAATGCTATGAATGTGAATGACACCAGATAAAAATAGCCTTTCCAAAATGAAGAAAAGGGCAGCCTACAAACATTTTTTGTACTTCGTTTACACCAACATCGACTAAATATAAGGTGATATCATGTGGTTACCACCATTTTCTAAAAGTGGAGAGAAATCTCAAAGAGAACAAAGAACTAGCGAGTTGACACAGTAACAAAATTGCATAAAGCCACATGGATGAAGACTTCATTCCCATCACTGGTTTGGATGAAGGGTACACTGCAGTCCCTGTAATATCAACAAGGTGAAAGGGCCAAGGAAGTATGTACTTGCTTGGGATGGTGAAACTTTGGCATTTTCCATGAAGAGCCTGGCAGGGGAAGTGGCTGGTACCAAAGCCCTTCCCATACCACAGTGATTCCAGGAGAAGTAAATATGACCATCAGGGTCATTCAAAATGATACTCAGAACCAAGGACTTAAATGTAATGGCATTTTAGTGTAAAAACAAGCAAGAAATCAAAGAAAAGTAAAGGAAGGCAGGAAAACAGGAAGAAGAAAAGGAGAGAGGGAGGAAGGGAGAGAACAGCTCTCCCTCTCTTAAAACATGACAGAATTCATTGTTTCCCACAGTCACAGTTATTTTGACTCAGAGGTATGAATGTTGTGAGCAGCAGTTTCCATTTTAAATGGTGATCATTGCATTGCAGTTTTCTCTATTCTAACTAGCTGTAGAATCTGTGAACTATTTATTGAGATGGCCTTGTGAATGACTTGAGTTTGCTTCACAAGAAACTCTCAGAGTATCAAGGGATGTTAGCTCTGTGATCCCCGGTTTATGAATGAGGGAACTGAGCCTGGAGGAGAAAAGAGGCATATCCAAGGTCACCCATGGACTTGAAGCCAGCATTCCTAATCAAAAAAGGAGTATGCTGTATCCACCAGAGGATCCAAAGATCACCAGTAAGAAGGATGTCCATTCACTGAGCTCTGGCAGCATTAAGATGTGTGTGATGCTATTGTCGTAAGTTTGCCTGGCATACAATGTACAGCTTTAATCTGATGGCTTCTTTGGTAGTTCATCCAAAGTTTCTCAATCATGATGTGGAGTGGATGTTACTTCCAGTAGACACTAGGGAGGATAGCAGGGAGTGTAAGATACTGTGTTAGTCTGGGTAGACTGGAGAAACAAATCCACAGAAACTCATATTTATATAAGAGTTTTATATAACAGGTAAATGTACATTAAGAAAGCATCCCAACCCAGTCCAGTCCAAGCCCATAAGTCCAACAATAGCCCATATGTCTGACACCGATTTACAAAGTCCTCCTCAAACTCGCAAAATACACACAATCATGCCACGTGCAGGAGGAAAGCCAAATCAGTGAACATGTAATCATCTCAGCGCAAGCAGGGGTCTCCACACGGCTGCTCCAGCAACCAGGGCTTCATCGGGGTAAGTCCATGTGGCTTCTCCTCAGGGATGTCTCGGAGGAAGTGAGCCTTGCCCGCTGAGGCAAAGGACTAGCTAAGGTAGCCGCACACTGGTCTGACCATCACAGAACAAGAGACCAGAGAACTCGAAAGGCAAGGCTCGCTGAGCCATTTATCCCTCCGCCCTTCAATTAATCCCACATGTGTTTATCAGCCAGGTTGGCACAGTGAACCTTCACTATCACAGATAACTTTTATTTAATGGCAATTTCTTGGGTGCCTTCTATGTGTTAAGCCTTGTAATAGGCACTACAGTCCAAAAGCAAACAATATGGGCATAGTAGACACTTGTTCCCATGACTTTTTGGTGGGAACCAATGCAGGGGAATTTAACAGTCCCTGAAAATGTGGGTTGCCCTTTGTTCAGGTCATAACTTGAGTCTTCGAGCAATGATAGCTATTATTTTCTGCTTTGGCTGAATACATTAGAAATATTGTCTAGTTATTAAAACAGCTTCCTGCTCACTCTGAGATCATCTTAAACAGTAAACCAAAACTGTCCCCTGAAGTCATCTTAAAAGCAAACAATAGCTTCACTAGTAAAAACAAAACAAACATTTGCCTTGAGCATTGCGCTTTTTGAAGAGCTATCTATATAGGATCAAATTGAAAACAGCAACTCAAAAGATGAGCACAGGATCTTAGGGGTCAGGGAGTTTATGTTAATGGGGGAGGAACAACTCAGAAAATGAGGACAGTGTACAACTGAAAGAATGCAGTCAAAGTCATTAAATTATGCATGCAGGCACTGCTGATGCTTTGTAATGGCAACAACACAACAAAAGTAAGATTCAGGAGAAACACTAACAAACTTGGTAATGGCAAGTCACTCACTTCTCTCTCAGAGTCAAAATATATGTAAAATCAACAGTCCGATTTTCTGAAGACAAAAGCCTCAACATAAAAGCAACATCCCATAAACTGTTTTTGACAAGTTATGCAAGTAGGACAGTATGATTTGTTGCCCAAATGTGATATATCCCCTGCTGGTAATACAAAAGAAACCCCCAAAAACTGTAGTTCTCAAGATGATCGTTTGGTTTATCTAAAATGATATTAGTATTCTACATGAGTTTTAGCACCATGATTTGTTGTCCTTCCTCCTTGGCAAAATATTTAATATTTCTATTAGATGAGATTTTGCTAGTATTTTGTCTTTACTTCAATCAAATGATATTAAAATCTGTATTTCCGCAAGTGAGAAATCAGACGACTCATCCCTTTGCAATATGGAGTCACAGAAAAATTCCTTTAAATCAAATGAAAAAATACATATATACACACAAGTACATAGTGTTTTCTCAGCGCAAGGCACTTTATCTACTCTCCTCATTCATTCATTCATTTATCACATGTTTAGTATGAGAATACCATGTATAGCAGGCAGTGTTATGGGCATCAGGAATACCACATAACAAATTTTCATAGAAATTACATCATAATATGGCTCCTTTAAAAATTTCTGGTTTAAAAATGCCTTCTCAGTAGCGTGTTTGTGACACTTAGACATTTCACTATTTGGTTGTTTTTAAAAAAGGGAAAGTATGAATCAACGGTCAGGATTTATTAATTTGCTATTGCAACTTCATCCACTTAGTAGCTATGTAATTTTTGGAAAATTATTTAATCCCTCTCTGCCTGAGACTCTCATCTGCAAAATGGGACTAGTTTTGAGGATGAAATAAATTAATATGAGGCATGTAAGACAGTGTGGAGACATTGGTGGTTCAGGATTCTTGCCTTCTGTGCTGGAGATCCAAATTTTGTTTCTTTGTTTATTTGTTTTTCATCATTTTATTAAGGGCTCTTACAGCTCTTATAACAATCCATGCATCAATTGTATCAATCACATTTGTGCATATGCTGCCATCATCATTTTGAAAGCATTTCTTTCTACTTGAGCCCTTGGTATCAGCTCTTCTTTTTTCCCTCCCTCCCCAACCCTTGTACCCTCCCACCATCATGACCCCTTGGTAAATGATAAATTATTATTACTTTCATATCATACATCATCCAGTCTGCCTTCACCCATGTGTCTGCTGTATTTTGTTAAGGATGTTTGCATAGATGTTCATTAGAGATATCAGTCTGGAGTTTTCAATTCTGGTAGGATCCTTGCCCATTTTAGATATTAGTGTTATACTAGCTTCATAGAAAAAGTTTTGGAGTTTGCCATGTTTTTCCTATGCTCTGCAAGAGTTTGTGTAGAATTGGTGTCAGTTCTTCCCTGAATGTTTAGTAGAATGCTCCCATGAAGCCATCTGGCCTGGGGAGTGTTTTTAGTTGGTATTCTTTTGATAATCTTGTCTATATTGTCTATTGCTATGAGTCTGTTGAGGTTCTTGACATCCATCTGGGATAGTCTAGGGAGGGTTTTGTTTTTCCAAATTTTTGAATTCATTAGAGTGTAGGCCTTCATAGTACTGTGTAATTAGCCTTTTAATTTCATTAGAGTCCATTGTAATGTCCCCTGTTTCATCCCTCATCCTGGTTATGGATATTTGTTCCTTCCTTTCTTTGGTTAGGTTTGCCAGTGGTCTAGCAATTCTGTTAATTCTATCAAAGACCCAGCTTTTCGCTGCATGGATTTTTCCATTGTTTCTTATTCTCCTTCTCATTTATCTCAGCCCTGATTTTTATTATTTCTTTTCTTTTGCTATTAGTAGGGCTTTCCTCTTGACTATGCTTTCTTTGGTGGAGGCTTTGTGCTAGCAAATCAAACATAATCTCTCTTCCTTTTCCTTGTGTGTATTCATTGTGATCAAACTTCTTCTGATAAGTGCTTTTCTGTGTCCCAAAGGATTTGGTAAATCATATTGTCATTCCTGTTGGTTTCTAAAAACTTCCTAATTTTGTCTCTGATCTAAGCCAGTACCCACTCACTTTGCAGTAGAGTAATTCACCCTTCAATTGTTTGCTTTGTTTTTTTTAATCATTCTTTTGTTAATTTCCAGTCTATGGCATAGTGGTCCAAGAGTAAAGTCTGAGTGACCTTTTTTGTGCTTGAATTTACACCGGCTCAACTTTTGTCCCAGTATATGGTCTATCTTTGAGTGTGTGCCATGTGAGCTTGAAAATAATATGTTTTGGGGTTGTTGTTTTTTTCACAATTTGGCGGAAAGCTCTGAAAATGTCTATCAGGTCAAGTTGCCTAATGATAAGGAAGCTCTGTAGCTTCCTTGTTAAGTTTCTTTTCCTGTGATTAATCTTTTTTGAAAAGTGGTGTATTAAAGTCACCTAATATGATTGTTGTGCCTGTGATTTTTTTCATTTTTTGGAGCATTTGAATGATGAATTTTGTGGGTCTCTCATTGGGCATGTAGATATTTATTATGCTCACTGGTTCTTGGACTACTGATCTCTTGAACATTATATAGTGCCCCCCCGCCTTTTCTTGTTATATCTTGCACCCTTGAGATTAATTTTGTCAGAGATTAGGATTGCAACACTGCCACGCTTGATTTGCCATTTGCTTGGTATATTTTACTCCAGCCTTTGATTCTCAGCCCATTTTTGTCTGCAAACTTGAAAATGTGTCTTTTTAGGCAGCAGATGGCTGGGTTGTGTTTTTTAAGCCAGACGGATAGTCTCTGTCTTTTAGTGGGTGAGTTCAGTCCATTGATATTCAGAGTTATTACATACATCTGTGGACTCTCTGATGCCATCTCATATCTTTTGTGTTGTATGTTTTCCTACCTCCCTTCTTATCAGTGTGGTGTGTGTGTGTGTGTGTGTGAGGAGGGGTATTCTTTGCTTCTTTTCACTATTGAGCCAATGTTATCTTGGGGGCTGTGTTGGCCTCTGGGTGGAGTTGCTCTGCGTGGTGGTCTCCTATTTGTCCTTGGTGGGTGTTGTTCTTCTGACCACACTTGACCGGCAAGAAATTTTTGTATAGCTAGGTTTATTTTAATGTATTCTTTAATTTTTCCCTTATCTGGGAAGACTCTTACTTATCTGTCTTGAAGATAATTTGGCTGGGTAGAGGATTTTTGGGTTTTCATTGTTTTCTTTCAACTTTCAGAAGATGTTACTCCATTCTCTTCTTCGTGGTGTCTGCTAATAGATCTTAGCATGTTCTTATTTGGGTACCTTTATAGGAGACTGCCTTTTTTCCCCCAGCTGTTCTTATGATTTTTTCTTTATCCTAAAAGTTGAATAGTTTAACTATTTTATGCCTTTGCGAATTCTTCCTGGGATTCAGTCTAGCTTGTGTCCTCTGAGCTTCCTGAATGGTTCCCCGATTCTCATATATTAAGCTGGGGAAGTTTCCTCATGAAATTCCTCGCTATTTTTGACCTTGTTGACTTTGTTGTGTCTTGTTCTGGTAATCCATTTATTCTAATGTTGTTCCTATTCATAGCATCAGACATTGTTCTGAGTTTTTTTCCCCCAACTTCTCTGAATATCTTGTGTGACTGTCTTTCCTATTTGTTGAAATCTGCCTGGCTATCCTTGAATTTACTGGTACAATCTCTGCTTCTTCTAGTCTGTTGGTGAATTCTGTGGACTTGTTATTTGCTTTTGTTATCTTGTCCCTTAATTCTTGTATTACCCTTTTGTGTGTGTGTGGCCTTTGTCTCTATCATTTCATCCTTTTTCTGTATTGCTTCCCTCATATCCTGTATGACTTCAAGGAGCATTCTGAAGATTTCTTTCTCTGATAGATCACCTTCTGTTTCTTCTATGCATGTCACTAGGTTCAGGACTTCCCCCAACATTGAATTTTGTTTCTCCTGTTTTTTAGTTGAGGATATTGTGGCTAGTTGTTGTCTATGTGTCATTTTAGAGGAGCTTGGCACCATTTTCTAGGGACTCAAAGATCCCTGGGCTCTCTCTTTGAGAGGTCGGTAGGAATGCTTCTCCAGGCTGCCTGTAACTAACTAACTGAGGGGTCAGGCTACAGCTTTGTCCCACTACAGTTTCCCTTTCACCCTAGATTTTCAGAATTCCATTCTTTGGAGGGGGGGATTGCATGACCCTCTCAGGCATCGGGCACCGCAGTCAGCCCCTGGAGTGATTCGGCCATAGTATAAAGTGTAGCCTTCAAACACCACATGGGCTTTCATAGGAGTCTGGTTGCAGCTGTGGGAGCCACGTACTGGCTGATGAACTCCAACTGAGGCGGTGCAGGCTGTGGTCCAAAATTTAGTGTGGATTCAGGTGCGGGAGTGGAAGATGTGAGGAGGGTGGTGGCACTGAGGAATATGTCCGCAGTTAGAGGTACCACATGTGGACAGTGGGGCACTGCATCGTCACCTCCTCATGTGGGTGGCAGGAGAATGCTGGCTGGTCACAGCAGGGGAAGCCACACATTTACATTGGGAATATCCTGCGTGAAAGAGGGGAAAGCCATGCTTAGAATGCAGGAAAATGTTGGGTGCAGCAGAGGCAGCTGCCAACAGACATAGAGATGGTCCCAGGCAAGTCAGGGAAAGCTGCATGCAGACGGTGGTGGTTTGGGGTTCAAATTACAGCTGCAAGAGCCTCTGTCAAGTGACTGGCGAGCCAGAGGTGCAGCAGCTGGGGCACAGGTGGAAGACTGAGGGGTGGTAGCTGTGGTAGGATCCACAAGCATGCAGGTGGCATGGGCTGGGGCAGCCCTTGCACCAGGCTACAGGTCCCTGGGACTCTGCAGTGAGTGTATAAGAGGGGGTGAAAATCAGTTTCTGATTCTAGGAAGTACTCTAGGCTGTCATGGAAATTAACCATCAGCCTCAGATCCCCCACTGGGCCTTGTGATCTCCATACTCACCGATCTCCATGGAACTCCCAGCATGGGCTGCCTACATAGGTATCCATATTGCCAGAAGTGAGATCAGGTTTTAGTCTCAATAAATGCACCCCAGAACCAGCCACCATGCCACCACTCATGTGTTTGTAGTGATTTGCATAATGGAGGACATGTTTCAGTAGATGGACTAAGGTGATTTCAGACTAAAATGGACTGACCAGAAAGACCTGGAAACCTACTTCCAAAAATCAGTCAATGAAAGCCCTGTGGATCACAACTTTCCAATGTGTAATCACCCAGGGTGGGTGAGGCTTTGTTTTGTTGGGCATATGGTTATCATGAGTCAGGGGCCAACTCAAAGGCAACTAACAACAACAAAACTTAGAATCATGCTCACTAAGTGTCAGTTCTATTGTTATTTGTATCCACTGATATCTGGGTGTCTTAAAGGAAGGTGTCATATAATATATTTACTATTCATTGTCATTTATTTATTGTGTGACCAAGATTTTCATTGTTTTATCTGCTTATAGTGAATTTTAGTTGTAACAACTGTAGAATGGAGTTTCAGAATGTTTGGGGCGGGGGATTCCACTACCTTTCAATTCCATTCCTCCCTGAACTTTTTGAAGCCCTTTCTTATTTTAACGCTCTGAGAAAGGGTTGGATCTCAATAAACAAAGAGTTTCCTTTAGGCAATAATCAGACATAATTCTTATTTGATCTTGAGTAAATGGATACAGGTAGAAGATAGATGGTTCTTTTGTGTCCCCTGTCCTGCATATGCAATCGTTTCATTTATGATTTTTCTAAGGTATAGTCCATCGTCCATGGTTATTTTTCTGAAAATTACTCCACAAGTAGCAATTTCAACTTTCTAGAGAAGTATTGCATTTTTTTTCTGTGCTACAATGGAAGAAATATAATCCTTTGATGATAATTATTCCTCTTATGCCTTCCTTTGATAAAGGAAATCTTTCTATTGCACCTTTCATGTGAAGCTGTGGTGTTTTATCATTAGGAGTGTGATGCTATATTTGAAGATTTCTCAGTTGGTACTTGAACCATTTGATTTTTTTTTAAGGAGAAGAAAAAGATGCTAAGATTTGCAAAAAAAATATATGTATTATGTTACTGATACCCATCTTGAATTTCATTTTAATATATTTTACTCATGGGAAAAAACAATATTTGGTCACTGCCTCTCAACAGTAGGAACCAAAGTATTTACAAGCTGCCAACAGATTTATGAACTACCAGAACACACTGTCGTCATGAGCTGTGTTTGCTGGATTCACATGTTACCACCTGACACAGTGAGGCAGAGGCTTAGGTCTGTTTTGTCACTGAAGATATTCACCACTTGTCTGCATGTGAAACTGTGTTAGACACCACACAAAGCATGCTGGGCACACCTGCCCATGTCCTAATTAAAGTTCACTTCACAAGGTGCATGGTAATGATATATTTTGAACATCTGTCAACCCAGCTCATAAATATGGGTAGCTAAGGAGATAAGTGTGTGTTAGTTGGGTAGACTAGAGAGGCAAATTCATGGACACTGATATGTGTAGAAGAAAGAGGTTTATACACAAGAGCAATTGAATATTGAAAAAACACCCCAACCCAGTCCAGATCAAACCCATAAGTCGGATATTAGCCAATACATCGGATACCAATATATAAAGTTTGCTTCAGACTTACTCCACGTATGCAAAAATGGTGAATGCAGGAAAATCACAGGCCAGAGGGTACAAAGTCTTGTAGATCCAGTGGTGTAACCACCTCAGTGCTGGCAGGGGTCTCCCCGTGGCTTCTCCAGTTCCCAGACCAAGGGGTCTATCAGCGTACTGCCATGTGTCTTGTCAGTAGAGCATCTCTCAGGGAGTGAGCCTTGTCAGTAGGGAGTCTCCAAGGGAGTAAGCAGAGCGAGAATCTGTCTTCCGCCTCTAAAGAGGAAATACCAGAGTTCCCAGAATTCTCAGGAGAAGTCCATGCCCACACAGAGGCTTAATTGGCTATGGCCTGAGTGACAGACTAGACTCCACCTCTTTACACTTAATCCTCTCAAGTACCAAATTGACACGAGATTATGTAACTAACACAAGTAGATTGGTGGTTAACAGAGGAAGAGCTTGTTGAGAAAATAAACACAATTCTGTCAATTGTGTGGGAAGAGTTCCTAGAGGAATTAGGATTTAATAACAAAATTAAACAATAAGGAGGAAGAATATTCTGAGTAGAAAAAAATAATACAAGGGAAGGTTATATGGCAAGTTTGGCATGAATAGATGAAAGGGAGCCTGAATAAATGGGCCTGAAAAGTTCAGAATCAGAAGAATGAAGAGAAAGGAGAGTGTCTCCAGACAACAATGGAGTGAGCCTTTGAAGCAAAGGATGAAAATTCCTAATGCCTAGTGTAATCAGAGTGCTCTCACTGGTATTAATTTTACATTTGTGTTTGGTGACTCAGAGAGTTGAAGATAGAGCAATGTATCACAGCTCTTGTTCTTTTTCCTTTCCTGTCACAAATCATACAAAAATTCATTCATACAACAGGAAGTATCAAGTATCTACACACTTAATGCTGCTAGAATTAATTTCGTTTTCATATTTCTTCCCACAGGAAAAAATAAATCCATTGTTTAAATTTTATTCACTTATTTACACTGAAGGTAATCTAATGTTTCTTCCCTTAAAGAACACATGAGCATGCATTTTGGCTTCTTCTGAAGCTTTACAGACACATACAAAGTGGTGGCTGCCCTCAACTGCCAGCAATCTGATAAAGTAGAAAGAATAGCCTGCTTGAGCCAAGTGTGTTATGGAAATCATAGAGTTAGTTAGTATAGTCAATAACCAGCTTTGGAAAATGGAGAAATCTACAAAGAAAAAAACTTGAAACTGGGTGGTAAAGAGTGTGTCAAGGGTTTGGGAGCAATAAAAACAGCTTAGGCAAAGGCATGAATAGAGTGTGGGGTATCTGGAAAATGATGAGCTTTTCAGCATGACTGGAATGGTAAGGAGTAAAGCTACAAAGTTTTTGTGTAACCCAATTATGTAGGCTACTCATGTATGATAAAAAAGTAGAGTTTATCATATTAATGTCAGGAGACCAACGTGGTGCCTCAAGCACAGAGGCACTCAGTCCAATGTGTAATGAAGAGTGCTCAGGGCTGTGTGGGGCAGCAAGACTGTGATGAGAGGAATAGCAATCATAAACTTATCCAGGACAGTGACTTTGGCGGGTGGGGTGGGGGGTGGGGTGGAACAACTAGCTTTTTACATGAAAGAAGGTTTTTACTTCAGAATATATTTTAAGACATTCAATATTATATCGTATCATATACATATATGTATACCCATGTACATATACCTGGAAGTTTGTCCCACTGTGCTGACTTGCATATTGCTACAATGCTGGAAACTACACTATGTGTTTTTCAAATGCCAGCAGGGTCACCAGGGTGAACAGGTTTCATTGGCGGTTGCAGACTAAGAACAGACTAGGAGGGAGGAATAGGCTGTCCATTTCTGGGGAATTAGCCACTGAAAACCCACAAATATCAGAAGAACATAATGCCAGATGAGCCCTGCACAATGAAAGACACTCAAAATACTCCTGGGGAGACTCAAATTAGAGTTTGACATGGATGGAGTGTTTCGGGGACCTTCATTAGCCAATGAGACACAACTCAAAAAAGCCTGCTGTAAACATTTGTTAATAATCAAAACATGGAATATAAGAAGTATAAATCTAGGAAAACCGGAAGTCATTAGAAATGAAGTCGACAGCATCAAGATCAATATCCTAAGTAAGCTGAAATTGATTGGTCTTGATCATTTTGATTTGGACGATTATAGGATTTACCATGCTAAATGAAATGACAAAATTAAGAGGAATAGCATCACATTCATTGTCAAAAGGATATTTCAAGATCTATCTTGAAGAGCAATGGTATGTGTCATAAGACTGTACTCCTTCAAGAAAGACCAGTTAATATGATGGATATTCAACTTTATGCACCAACCACTGAAGTCAGTGATAAATAAAATGAAGAATTCTAGCAATTTCTTCAATCAGAATTTGATCAAACATGCACTTAAGATACAGTGATAATTACCAGTGACTGGAATTTTAAATTGGAAAGAAAGAGGAAGGGACAGTAGTTTAAAAGAATCTGGCCTTGCTGATAGAAACTTAGCTGGAAATCACATGATATAATTTTACAAGACCAGTAACTTCTTTAACAGCATAAATAATAATTATACACATGAAGAAAATGGCCAGATGGAATACACAGGAATCAAATTGACTACATCTATGGGGGAAGACACTGTAGAAGTGCAATATCCCCAGCCAAAACTAGGCCAGGCACTGACGATGGACCATTATGTGCAAGGTCAGAGTGAAGCTGAAAAAATTAAAACAAGTTCCACCTGAATCTAGAGACAATCTCAAGAACAGATTGGGGCCAAAGACCAGGTACTGTGAGATGATATCAAAAATATGATACATGAAGAATGCAAAATGAAAATACAAAGTATATGTCAAAAGAGATGCTTAAACTTGTTCTTGAATTTAGAGTAGCTAAATCAAATGGGGAAAAATTATAAAGTAAGACAGCTTAACAGAAAAATTTTGAAAGGAAGCTCAAGAAGACAGATTAGAACATTGTAATGAAATTTCCAAAGCCCTAGAATTAGAAAAACAAAAGGGAAGAACATACACAGTAAATGTAAAGTTAAAAGAACCGGAGAAAACTTCAAGCCTCAAGTTTTATATCAAAGGATTCTAGGGGCAAAATATTGAATGATGCAGGAGTCATCAAAAGGAAATGGAAGGAATATACAAGCATTACACCAAAAAGATTTGACTGACATTCATCCATTGCAAAAGGTAGCATGTAATCAAGAAGTCATGTTACTGAAGGGAGAAGTCTGTCTCTTTGAAGGCATTAGCCAAAGAAAAAAGCTCCAGAATGTGATGGAATACCAAATATATGCAGCGCTGGATGCACTCACCCATCTGGCAATGAACTTGAAAGAGAGATAACTAGTCAGTCGACTGGAAGAGATTCATATGTGTACCCATTCCAAAGAAAGGTGACCCAACACAATTTGGAAATTATTGAACAATATAATTAATATCACATGCAAGTAAAAATTTGCTGAAGATCTTTCAAAAATAGACGCAGCTGTATGTCAACGGGATTGCTGTAAATTCAAGCTAGATTCAGAAAAGGGTGTGGAATAAGGTATGTATGTTATTAATAATGTTAAATGGATTATGGCTAAAAGCAGAGAATACCTAAAAGATGCTTATTTGTGTTTCATTAATTTACAAAGGCATTTGACTGTGTGGATCATAGCTATGGATAGCAATTCAAAGAACCGGAGTTCTAGAACACTTTATTGTATTCATGGAGAAAGAATACACAGGCAAAGAGGCAGTCTCTGGAACAGAACAAGAGAAGACTGCACAGTTTTAAATCAGGAAAGATTATAGGTCAGGGTTGTATCCTGCCACCATACTTAATACACAAAACCCATTGAATCCATTGCCACCAAGTTGATTCAGACTCAGAGCTACCTATGGGACAGAGTAGAACTGTGGCCAGAGGGCTTCCAAGGATGTCGTCTTCACAGAAAGGAACCCTGGTGCCAATGTAGGCTGCTAACTGCAAGGTCTGCGTCTCAAACCCACCTGTCACTCTTTGGGAGACCGATGAGCCTATCTGCCCCTGCACAGCTAGATCTACATAGGAGTGTTTCCGAAAGTGGGAATACTGTCCCTTGGGGGCACTGGAATAATCTAAGGGGTCTGAAAAAGCAGATACTTACACTTTATCCTGGATTATAGGCTTAATACAAAGATTTTTAATTGCCAGGGGAGGCTCTGAGGAATTTTTTTTTTCTGAGAAGGGGACAGTGGGCCGAAGAAGTTTGGGAACATATGAACCACTATCTTGGAAACCCTCCCTATGCAGCTCAGTATGCGGCAGAGTTGACTCAATGGCAGTAGGTTTAGGGTTTGGGAATCTTTGCAGAAGACGGCCTCATCTTTCTCCCTCTGAATAGCTAGCAAATTTTGCAGCTGAGCACTTCAATCACTGTGCCACCAGGACCCCTTCACTATACTATAAATGAGTTAAAATAGAAATTAATCATTTAATTAAGAGATTGCTTTTTAAACCTACACTAAAGGCAAAACCTTCTACTCCCATACACTTAGTCTCAGAAACTCACAGGAGCAGTTCTACCCTGTCCTATCAAGTCACTATGAGTCAGAATCAACTTGATGGCAGTGAGTTCAGAACAAAAGTATTCCCATTGTAATGGTGAGGTAGTTAGTTTATTGTGCCAACCTTGCCGCTAAACACATGTGGGGCTAATTGAAGGGCGGAGAGATAAATGCCTCAGTAAGCCTCGCCTTTTGAGTTCTTAGATTTCTTGCTTTTTGATGGTTGGACCAGGGTGCAACTGCCTTAGCCAGTGTGCTAAGCCTGGTGTGCTTCTTCCATGTGGGCTTTGTTGCTTCTGAGCTAGATGGCCGCTTGTTTACCTTCAAGCCTTTAAGACCCCAGATGCTTTATCTTTTGGTAGCTGGGCATCATCAGCTTTCTTTGCCACATTTTTTTATGCATCCATTTGTCTTCAGAGATCATATCAGGGAGGTGAGCACATAATGATATGATTTTTTGTTCTTTCATGCCTGATAACTGATCCCTTCAGCACCTCGTGATCACACAGGCTGGTGTGTTTCTTCCATGTGGGCTTTGTTGCTTCTGAGCTAGTTGGCCACTTGTTTAACTTCAAGCCTTTAAGACCCTAGATGCTATATCTTTTGATAGCTGGGCTCCATCAGCTTTCTTCACCACATTTTCTTATTCACCTGCTTTGTCTTCAGCAATTGTGTCGGGAAGGTGAGCATCATACTATGCCAATTTAATAGAAGAAAATATTCTTGCATTGAGGGAGTACTTGAGTGGAGGCCCAATGTCCTTCTGCTACCTTAATACTAAACCTATAAATATATGCCCATAGATCTCTTTCCCCATCTTCATATATAAGTCTGTTTACATATGTACATGCCTTTATTTAGACCTCTATAAATTCCCTTTGCCTCCTAGCTCTTTCCTCTATTTCCTTTGACTCTCCTCTTGTCCCACTATCATGCTGTCTTTATTTGGGTTTCAGTAATTACTCTTGGTTACATTACCCTTGATCACGCCCTATCAAGCCTCCTACACCCTCCTCACCACCGATTTGGATCACTTCTTGTTCCCTAGATTAATCTTTCTAAAATGAGACTCAAGGACACTTTGTTGGTCTACAAATCATCCACTTGAAAGGTAGTAAGATTAAGGATAAAAGGGAGTTGTCTCCACTGAATGACTAGGAGAAAGTTAAATTAGCTGGTCAGCCACAACAATGGAGTTTGAAAGAAATCAGGCACATATTAGACACTTATCAGGAAAATTCAAAGCTGGGCATTCTCAGACCAAGGTCACCTAGACCAAGGTGAAGGTCAACCTGGACATGAACACTAGGCACCAACGATATTTTTTGTCTTGCTTAGAAAACTTAAACATATCTTGTGTTTGTTTATCAGTTCCTAATTTTTTAAGTGTTTTTATATACTCTGCTTACTGGAAAATGATAGTTAATACATAGATGTATTGCACTGGGTAAATCAGTTGCACAAGATCTCTTTGAAGTGTCAACGAGCAAGGATGTCATTTTGAGAACTAAGGCAAGCCTGCCTTAAGACAGGTATTTTTGATTGTCTCATAGGCATGTGAAAGTAGGGCACTGAATAAGGAAGACTGAAGAAGAATTGATACATTTGAATTATGCTGGTAAAGAATATTGGAAGTACTGTGGAGTGCCAAAAGAACAATCAGATTGGACTTAGATGAAGTACAGCCAGAATGCGTCTTAGAAGGGAGGATAGGGAGGCTTTGTTCGCATGATATCTAGCTCAGGAAGCAAAGGCCTCAAGCTGGAAAACATCAGCTTCTACTTACTGGAGGGTCAACAATAGGTATTCCTAATGACTTCCCAGAGGAGCGGGTGACATATTCAAGAGTGAGGTATTTCTTATAAGGGGATTTGTGGATTCCAGAGCTCTGGGGAGGAAGATTGCTCAGTAAGGCATGTTGGAAAACTGAGAGGGGACTTATGTGCTTGTCAGACTCATGAATATAGCAGGAAAACAGCTACAATTTAAAAATAATAAAAATGTAACAAAATTATTTGTTTATATCTGTATAGTGAGTTTGAGGGCCTTCAGGTCTATAAACCTGTCAAGAAATTTAGTATCATTTCAACTTTATGAAGCACTTGATGTTTGCAAAGTGTTTGTACAATTACCAATGACTATAATGTTCATCTTCAGAACACTTTGATTTGGAGAAGGCCTGGAGACTTGAGAGTAATATGTGTGAAAGGGGGAAGGAAAGTGGGAATAAACTATTTGAACTAGTTATAGGGCCAGCTTTATGAATGTGAGCTGGTGGAACTGTGTAGGTTGCATGATTACTATTGAGTACTATTGAGTACTCCAGGAGCCCTCTCTCCCCTAAGAAACAAGGGTCTGTGGTGCACGTAGGCCACGGGACTTGGCTGCCTTCTCCCCTGACCAGTGCAGACACATTGTTCCAGGCTTGGCCTGGGTCTACAGGAAGCTTTTGTTGTTGTGTAATGTTATGTCAGTTCCGACTCATAATAACCCTGTGTGACAAAGCAGAACTTCCCCACAGTGTTTTCAAGGCTGCAATCTTTTTGAGAATATGTGGCCAGTGGATGGTGGGTTAGAACCACTGACCTTTTGGTTAGCAGTCACCAGGGCTCCTGCTACATGAAGGTGGGGAGGGAAAAAAACAAAGGACTTGGCATTTGCAAGCTGTAGTCTCAGGCTATTGTGAAGAATTCGGGAAGAGGTGTTTCAGGTTGCTGGGAAAAATTAGTGAGGAAAGGGACCAAGCAGTCACAGTCTTTCCTGTCCTAGCCCTGAATAACATAATAAAGGCCCAGGGAGGGATTTTCTCAGCAGCCTGTATGAGCAGGAAATCAATTCTGGCTGTATTTACAGGCAACAGGTCAGAGAAACTTAACACTGGCAGATTTCAAGGAATTCTAAGGAAATGGCTTCAAGGGATATCCAAGGAAAAAGTTTGAGGATGTGTCTGTTTCCTTTGGGAAAGGGTGACCTCTCTTATGCTTCTTCCTTTATACTTAAAAACCCACAGTGCCTGTTACCACAGCAAGTAGCTGTCCCAGGGATCACGTGTAGCCTGTGGATGGGTAACGCTCTATTGCATAGACTTAGGAACAATAAAAAAATAGCTTTTCTTTTAAAAGTTCATTTTAATTCAAATATTTTTCTGTTAGACTAGCTAAATCTCTGTCAGGAGTTCTCCCACTGGACTTCATGGGCAGACACCTGAGGTACCAGAAGTTGAGCTGAACATACTTTGGCTTCAGAACTATAAAACCTCCTGATATACTCTAACCATTTGTCCTCCTGATATACTCTAACTATTTGTGTTAGTCTGGGTACTTTAGAGAAACAAATCCATAGAAACGTATGTATAAGAGAAAGTTTTATATAATGGTTATTGCACATCAGGAAAA
>NW_022103913.1:2855605-2857649 GCF_000313985.2 Echinops telfairi
GAGCTGATGCCAGGGGCTTAAGTGGAGAGAAAATGTTTTGAGAATGAGGGCAATGAATGTACAAATGTGCTTTACGCAATTGATGTATGTATGGATTGTGATAAGAGTTGTATGAGCCCCTAATAAAATGATTATTTTAAAAAGATTAATCTACCACCATTGATTAGAGAGAATCATGGAGGTCTAAATTATGGTAGTTGCAACGGGAATAAAAAAAGAAAAAAGAGAGGTGCTAGAAAAATCTCTGATCCCAAATGCACAGAATCTGATGTTCTACTGTTGGGGTACACTGGGGCTGTGGAGAGGAAGGTCCGGGAAGGTGCTGCAAGGCACAAGGAAGAAGGGGGGCCAAAATGACTATGGGGTTCCAGCTCACATGACATTCCATCTGCTTTGCCAGACACAGAAATAGGGAAGGCAGGAAGACTGCTGTAGTTGTCGTGAAGATAAATGGAAACCTGTTTATATGAGTCAGCTATACACACTTGAGGGCCATTGTCCTTTGGAAAATCCTCCACTCCCCAAATCTTGCCACACAAACTCTGAGTGGCCTTGGTTTTCCTCTCTGAGCATATCCTTTATAGGGGGATGCTGCACAATTAATACCCTACTCAAAAAGAGACAGAACACTTGTTTTAGTGGGTTTTTTCCTTTCATTTCCCCCCCTTGCTAAATCAGTCTTATCACTTGTCTTCTATTTGTAGACTTTACCTAAATTTACCCTAAGGTTAACTCATGTTATGAATGCAGCATTGTGAGAACACATCCTACAGTGTCAAGTTCAAACTCATTAGTTAGGGCAACGTGGAGCATGAGTTGAATATCTAGGTTCATATCTTTGCCACTGACTAACTGTAATACTCAGGGGAAGTTACTTGAACTCCCTGAACCTTGATTTCCTTATCTATAAAATGATATAGATTATAGATGATGATACTGATAACATTACACTTAATTTACCTGCCCTGGGATTTATAAATATTAATAATAAAAATATTTACTGTCAGTTTGATTCTGATTCATGGCTATCCCACATGTGTCTGACTTTTTCAGATATAGATCATGTGGATGGTTTTTCAGAAATAGATCATCAGACCTTTCTTCCAAAAAAACCTCTGGGACCTAGAGTCCAGGTGAACTCAAACCTCCAGCCTTTCAGTTACCAGCTGTGTTTGGCCAAGTTGACTAGAGAAACAAGTTCAGTGACACTCATATATGTGTAAGGGAGAGCTTTATCTCACGAAGTAATCATGTATCAATAAAACATCCCAGCCCAGTCCTGCTCAAGTCCATAAGTCCCTCTTCACACTCATGCAGCCACATATAATGATGCAGAATGCAGGAAGACCACAGGCCAGTGGATGCAGAGTTGTGTGGGTCCAATAGTGGTGGCCACATCTCAGAACTAACGCAGTAGTCAGCATGGCTCAACAACAGGAAGGTAAAACCAGATAGCGAGGGAAGGGGCCAGCCTCCAGAGAGCCATTTATCTCCATTGCAACTCCAAAGGAGATCATTAAACTGTGACCTGATTGACAGGTTCAACTCCACCCATATCTTCTTATAGATGCCATGTTGGCACAAAAAATATAACCATCACAGTAGCTGAATACATTAATGGCTTGAACTGCCAAAGACTGTCCATAAACAAAATAGGCCCCCAATAATGGGAATCAGAGCACACTAGTGGTTATGTGTTCGGCAGTTAACCTTAAGGTCAGCAGTCAAAACCACCAACTGTGGAAGTAAGACTGGGCTTTCTACTCCCACAAAAAGTTACACTCTTAGAAACTCACTGGGACAGTTCTATCCTGTCCTATAGGGCCACTATAAGTCAATATTGACTCAATGGCAATGACTTAGTTAGAACAGCAACAGAGAGGACTAGTACTGTTACTAATACAGGACATGATCGGGTGTGCAGTTCTTCTTTTGATGCCACATGCAACAGTGTTTCCCTAGTTCGATGGGTGGAGGTCACCCAGGTTCTGCCTAGGCCAAGAAGCACCCAGGACTGACAAGGTGGGAGCAGCCTCTGCAGGAG
>NW_022103913.1:2858641-2860088 GCF_000313985.2 Echinops telfairi
GGCTATCAGAAATAGGGAAGGATACAAATACAGAGGAGCCACAAATTGATAAGTGGATATACTGAAGATAAATCACCTGTGTACATCGAAAGAATTCAGAGTAATAATAGAGCCCACAGTTTGGGAAAACATCTTTAGCAATGACACATCAGATCAGACTTCAACCTGATGCTCGCAGACGTGAATACAACATACTGGGCATGTACCAGGGAACCAATAGAGAGGTCTGCAGGACCAACCCCAATCCCAACAATGTAGACACTCCCTCCTCCCTCAGAAGAATGCACTTCAGAGGACAGCACTGGGCCTAATGCTTGGGGAGATGGGCTTCAGATTAGAGCACATGGGAGAAACGAAAAGGGATGGAGAGGGAGGAGAGGACATCCTGGCCCACCAAGCCCCAAAGACAATATTCTTGCTCGGAGCAGACAACGCACAGAGAGGACCTTAGAGCCGGCCCCACCTTGAGACATGTGGTACCTCACTAAACCATAGTGCTGCGGGGAACAACACTGGAGACACAGTAAAGGAATAGTGCACAATCTGACCCCATCATGCTAGGGCAAAACATGCAACAGAGCAGCAAGAGGAGTAAAGTGAGGAACTTCCTGGGGAATACCAAAAATCGACTTTGGAGCCAGAGTGCAACACCCCATCACACTGGACTGGAAAATACTCATAAAGGCCATCAAACAGACCTTCAACTATTTGTAGGCTTTTCCATTTTTGTCAATGGCTTTCTTTCTGTTATTTTGTTTTTGGGTTTTTTTAGTTGTTATTGTTTTGTTGGTTTTGACTTCCTTTGTTGCTTTATTTGGCTTTGCCTGTATTTTGCACTTACTAATGTATCTGCATGTCTATCTAGATAAGATAGGTGGGATAAACAATTCGGAGATGAAAAGAACAGAACCAATGGTTCTGGGGGGATATGGGAGAAGGGGATGTGGGAGAAAGGAAAGAGGGTAGGGGCAACCAACCGAGGGACAAGGGAACAACAAGTGAACTAAAATCAATGGAAAGAAGGGAATAGGATGCCTAGTGGGGCTTAATCAAGGGCACTGTAGCAGCGAAGAATTACTAAACCTGACAAGAAATAGAAATAGGAAATAGAGGAAAGAACCAGGAGGCAAAAGACATTTATAGAGGCCTAAATACAGGCATGTACATAGGTAAATATACATATAACGAGAGGGGAATAGAACTATGTACTCATATCTATATGCTAAGAATTAAGGTTGCAGATGGACATTGGGCCTCAACTCAAGTACTACCTCAACACAAGAACACTTTGTTCTAACAAGCCAGCATTCTATGATACTCACCTTCCCAACATGATTGTTGAAGACAAAATGAGTGCCTAAGCAAATGTGGTGAAGAAAGTGGGTGGTGCCCGGCTAACAAAAGATATAGCATCTGGGGTCTTAAAGGCTTGAAGATAAACAAATGG
>NW_022103913.1:2860850-2862631 GCF_000313985.2 Echinops telfairi
AAATAAGAAAAGTATAAAGTTATATTTTAAAAAGAAAGCAGAAAATGTTGAAAACGGAAACAGCTTTAAAGTGGTTCAAAGGGAGATCAAATGATAAGGTATTACATTTTCACATAAACACATCTGTCATAATCAACTTTAAAATGCTCTCTGTCTGGTAGCAAGGCTTTTCACATCAATCGACTATGGTCAGAGGAAAATCACTGAAGGCATATCACTTTTGGGAACCCTGCAAACGGATTTTGGACTCCCACTGTCATCCATCGTCTCTGAATACTGGGTCTTCAGAATTTGAGCTCTGATACTCTTCCCTCTTTTGGACTTGGATTTTATTATTTCCAATCCTTAGGTCACACAGGCTGGTGTGCTTTGATGTGGACTTAGCTGATTCTTCACTTGGATAACTGTGTGTGTGAAGACAACCCTTTAAGACCTCAGATGCTATTCTTTCTGATAGCTGGACACCAACTGATTTCTTCATCACATATAGGTGCTAGTTTTCTATAGCACCTATATCCACAGTGATTTCTTCAAGTAGAGAATCAAGTCGGGCCATGTCATAAGACTTGATTCTTCTTAGAATGGAGCTAGAATTAAGTGCAAGCCCAAAATACATTCATATTTCAATGGTTTATGTCTGTCTCTGGTTCCGTTTAGAGACATTATTTTATGATAGAGAACATTATTAATTATCCCCTTGGGGCACAAGGTGATTCTTTGAATAGTGTTATTAATGTAGTCAATGGTATAGAATTTGAAACACTGATAAGAAATGGAAATTATACATATATATAATTTGTATATATATGCTGGTTTTTCAAACTGCAACACATGAATTGTTGATTTGTACAGATTAAAAGATTAGGTGAGTGGGCACTATTTACACACACAATAGGGGTTAGTTATGGGGCACAACTTTCAATGAAATGCACTCCCAGAGACAGAACCATGCCTACCAGATTAACCCACGCCATAAGAAAGCAAGGAGAACATTAAAACAGTAAATACATGTTAGTCCTGGGCCACCATTCATTGGGCACCCTCAAAGCACGAGATCCAAGCCAAAGTCCAATGACCACCAATTCCATAACCTTGGGATAGCAGTCATTTGCTTCTCCTTCAACTAGTGCTTTTCAGCCTGAAGTCTAAGGGAGCATGTCAGTTCTTTAAATCTGACATAGTTACATTTTAGTTAAACCTCAATTTGCTTAGTGGGGCTTCCTCAGTGAGTCCTTCTAGTGTGGCCTGTGAGGATGTTGTGCGAGTCCTTCTAGTGTGGCCTGTGAGGATGTTGTGCACCTCAAACAGTCAGAGTCTAAAATCCCAGTAAGCTATAGCACCTACGTCACCAAGAGCTGGATAGAAATGAATTTTAAAATGTCCCATTAGGAACATAGAACCAGGCATGCTATTCTCAGGTTCTACATAAGTTTTGTTAAGAGGGTTTTTGTTTTGTTTTATGGATATTGCTTCACTTAGATTGCCCACCAACAGTGGTGTTTATCCACCAACAAAGGTGTAATCACCTTCTCTGAGACATAAATACCCCTTCCGTAGTCTTGATTTGAATTTCCTGTAAGATTCACTGTATCACTTTTTGAGAAGTGTCTGTTAATTTGGGTTGACCTGAACACAATTTTATATGGCAGCGACTGAATGGTCTTCTCCATCACTCCCAGTGTTGAGAAGCTGACCCCAGCTGAGGTGAGGTCTCCTCTAGCACAGTGGTTTATAAGATGTATATATAAAGGGGGTGATAGATAAATAGATAAAAGATAGAT
>NW_022103913.1:2864391-2870871 GCF_000313985.2 Echinops telfairi
TGTCCCACATTATTCTCAGTCTTTCTTCAGATTCCTTTGCTTTTTATGGTTGATTGTTTCTTTTGTTGATTGTATTCAGAGTGATTGTCTTTGAGTTCACAGATTCTATTTTCCTTTTCTTCTATTCTATTCCTCAGGTCTGTTACTATGTTGAGTAATTCTGTTATCGCATTGTCTATCTTCTGGGATTCCTATTGGTTTAAATATTTTAGTTTTTCAATTTCTTCCACTGTTCTCATGAATGTTCTCCACATCTCTGAAAGGGGCATAAATATTATTCTATTTAATTCTGTTTCAGGTAGTTCCAGCCTCTTTTTCAGTGATTTTTGCTTATTTATGTTTGTTTTCTTGATTTGGGGGTTTGCTGTGATTTACTGCTATTCCTTGGCATCGTGGTTTAGCTATTATTAGTGTGTGAGCTTCTGTGTCATATAGGGGTAGTTGGCTTTGTCTGGTGATGTGGGAGAGACCTAACAGGAACTGTAAAAAACATGGTGGTGAAATGGAGAAAAGGGGAGAGACGTGAGTAAGTGGGGAAAGTGGAAGGTGGTGAGAGAAAAGAGAGAATGAAATTAAAGTAATGGTAGTAATAAAAAGCAAATAGATTTGTAAAAATAATGGAGGCATGTATTTTAAGAGAACTAACTCAAATTAATAGAAATTAATGGAAATACATTAATTCCTCATACATTTCATGAGGAAAGAGAATGAGAGAGCAGGAGAATAATTGGTGGGTCAAGAGAAAAGCATAAGCAAATATTCAGATCAGAAGGAGAGGACACACACACATGTTCATAAGAAGTATTATTAAAGAAGAAAAGAGAAAAAAGGAAAAAGTGAATAGAGGGATTTTTTTAAAAGAAAGAATAGACAAGGAGAAAAAGGAGGATACAAAAGTGTAAATGTGTAGAGAAAAGGAGAAACAAAAGAGATAACTTAAACAAAAGACTAGGGGAGGCTTGAGTGTGGGTGTTGGAGTTCAGTTGCTATGGTAACTCCAACACCCACACTCAAGTCTTGCACAAAGCAGGTGGTGGGTGGGGATAGGAAATGAAGTGCTTGATTGGGTGGCTGTGCCTGAATCTACATGACTGCCTGTTTTCACCTAGGGGAATATGTATTCTAAGGAGGGCACAATGCATTTTTTTCCTAATTTTATACCATGCAACATTTCCTTGCTCTGTTCCAATGACTAACTCTATGTATAAGTTCTGCACAAGTACAATGAAGAGTTTTAGATTCCCATTCTTTACAGTGATCTATACAGTCACTTTTGCACTGTCACTGCAACTCAACTAAATATCTTTCTGGTATTCTCTGCTTTCAGCCAAAATCTATCTGATTTCAAGAGTGATCTTTATCATTCCCCATTCTCTTCTGAAGCTAGCTAAAATTTCTGGCAGTTCCCTATTTCATTACTACAACCACTTTTTAATTATCTTCAGCAAAGTTTTATTTACATATGATATTAATGATATTGTTAGATAATTTCTGTATACTATCAGATCACTTTTCTTTTGAGTATAGATCTCTTTCAGCTGGTTGAACAGGTAGATGTTTCAAATGTCTTGCATTTCCAGCCTTTCATCCAATTGTTGAAAAAAAGGGAGGGGGGGGAAACTCAATTGATATGCCATCAATTGCTAGAGCTGTGTTTTCCACCATGCCTTGAGTCTGACTTGTACTTCTTCCTTCATTACCATAGGTTCCTGATCACATGCTGTCTTCTTTTGGTTTCCTAGCTCCATGTCTTTTCACATTTCATTTGAATACTCTATTTTGTCTTCTGCCATCTAGTTGACTACAACTCATAATGCTCCTATAGGACAGGGCAGAATTGTCCCTGTAGGCTCTCAAGACAATAATTCTTTACAGGAATAGACAACCTGGAGTACCTCCCACCGAGCAGCTGGTGGTTTCCACCTGGTAAACTCGTGGTGAGCAACCTAACACATGACCTCTTACAACCTAACACATGACCACTTAACAACGTTTGATCTAGCAATCCCATTCCTAGGTATATATTCTTAAGAAATCAAAGCTGGACCATGAATATACTGTATATATTTGAGTATAAGCAGAGTTTTTCAGCACATTTTTAATGCAGTTTTTGTGGTAAAATTAGGTGCCTCAGCTGATAATCGGGCCGGATTATACTTGAGTATATTTGGTATATGCACATTCAAATTTATTGCAGCATTATTCACAATAACAAAAATATGGTGTAAGAGATACTTTGTGCCAACATGGCACCTGTAAGATGTTATGGGTGGAGTTTAGCCTGTAAATCAGATCGCAGCTTGATGACCTCATTTGGAAGCCTGACGAAGACAAATGGCTTTTCAAAGCCAACTTCTCTCACTCTCTCTCTCTGGTGGTTGGACCGGAGCACTGCCTTATATAGCTGCCCTGAATCAACATGTGTGCAGTGCTACCTATGGGCCAAGATAACCTGTGGTCTGCATTGCTGTGCCTTGCTGTTCCATGCTGCATTGTCACCCCACCTTGCCATGTCTGCTGCCTACCAGGCAACTCTACTTATCTTGCCAACACTCCAAATGCTGCGCAACGAGCCACTTCACATGATTACACCAAAAGACTCCACCATTACCTGCTTTGCTATGCTGTGCTACTGGCCTCTGCTGCACCTCACCACTTTATCTTCCACTCTTCCTAATGCTTGCTCAGTCACGGGAATCAGAAGGACCTTCAATATATTAACTGTCCCACAAAAGTGAATTGGAATGAGCTCTCTGTACTGCTGTGTGGACTAATATACTGCCATTTTCCTTTTCACTATATAAACTTATATAGATAGTGTGTTAGACAGAGTTCTCTAGAGAAACAAAACCACGATATGTATGTTTTATATATAGAGAGAGTTAGAGATATATACAACATGAATAAACAGCTAATTAGTCCACAGAAAAGTACAGAGGGCTCAGTTCAACTTCCATGAGAAAGTTAATATACTGGCAGTCCTTCAACTTATGAGGGCTTCTGGGTGCAAGTCAAGGAAACAGACAGCTGATACTTCTCTACAGAAGCAATACAAGCTGTCTGACCACAGCCAGCAAACAACAGGGGGGTGAGTCACCAACAGTCATCCAGATAACAGGGTCACACAGTCCCAAGCTCAAGTGATATATACACCAGCAGTGTGGCAAAGCAGGTCTTGAAGGGACCTCAAACTATAGCAAGATGGTCCATGGGTTGGGTGTCCTACATGCAGTGTAGCTTGCAAGTTGAGGCAGAGAATTGGCTAAGGCATCTGCACACTGGTCTGAGAGCAAGAGACAGAAAGGCAAGGCTCACCAAGTCATTTATCTTTTTGCCCTTTAATTAAACTGTGAACTTTTTAATTCCACATATGTTCATTGCCCAGGTTGGCACAATAAACCTATCATAGACATATATATACATGAAAGATAGATAGATAGATAGATAGATGATAGATAGATAGATAGATAGATAGATAGATAATAGATAGATAGATAGATAGAAAGAATCATAAATGTCCTGGTTTTACTTCTCTAAAGAACCCTGTTCTATGGAAATAGCCTAAGTACCATCAATGACTGAATGGTGGGACTTAGGTCACTATTAGAAAAAGTCAAGAAAAAGTTAATAAAGGATGAGAGCAATAGAGAAAGAAAATTATTAAGATACAGTAGATATGAAATAATTTGGGTTAAGGAAAGGCAATGTGAATAAGAAGAGATGAACACAATTTCACCATGGCAGAGGAAGACACTATAAGCTGCTCAAGAGTTAACAACAACAAATACAAATACTATGACATACACAGTCTTGCAATACGTATAATAACAAGTGATTGGATATTTGGGTGAAGTGCAAGAAAACAGAATTTGGTAGGTGAATGGAACTACACCACAAGCATATATAGGTTTGTAGAGGATATTTCTACATGCATATTTCTGTGCTATCACAAGATATACATGTTTAGTTCTACAGTCTGGAATTGAACAAGCTTGCAATAAGATACCACTGATAATTACTGGTGATTGGAATGCAAAAATTGAAAACAAAAAAGGATTAATAGTTGAAAAATATTTCTCTTGGTGACACATAAGATACTGAAAATGGAATGATATAATTTTGCAAGACCAAAGACTTGTTTCTAAGAAATACCTTTTACAAAAATATAAATAGCAATCATACATCTAACAGATTGACTGCATCTCTGGAAAAAGATGCTGGAGCTCAAAATCATTCATCTAAACAAGGCCAGAGGACAACTATGGACCAAACCATCAATTACTTATATGCAAGTTCAGGTTCAAACTGAAGAAAATCTAAACCAGGCCCAGAGAACCAAATTACCACCTCAAGTATATCCCACCTGAATTTAGAGAACATCAAGAATAGGTTTGACATACTGAAACATTAATGACAAAGAGTAAATGAGTTGTGGGATGGCATTAAGGACATCATACATAAAGAAAGCAAAAGGTAATTAAGAAGATTAGAAAGAAAGAAACGACCAAAATGAATGTCAGAGAAGACTTTTATAGAAATAAGTATATATTCTCTAGACTTTTTAAGAAAAGGATCAAGAGAGGCCTGGCTCTCTGTTACACAGTTGGAATCTATTTCCCTGAAATATGACGCCCTTGTCATGTTTCTAGCCTTACAAATTCAACAAAATGTAATAGCACTGTTTGATGCCACATGATCAATAAAAGTGTTTTCATAGACTCCTGGGAAGTAAATTAGTGACATATTAATGCCCTGTAATTCAATCACTGGAAGTGAAGATAAAGGAAATAAAGTCCAACTTGCTACCATCAATTGCTTCTTAATTTCTCTTCCAGCTTTGGGAGTGATCTGATATATAGGCTCATAGATTGGCATATTCAATACACATTACTTACCAGCTCCAAGTCTATGCCCTTGAATTTAGATGGTTTTGTGTTAAAGTTTAATTGTTTAGGACAAAATTTCATTTCCTTTCTTTGCTTCTCCAGAATAACTAGTCATTTTCCTTTCAAAGAGGAAAACATGTATATTAAACAGACTTGCTCTTTGGCTGTGACATTACTTATTATTAGGTAAAGGAAGTTGGTCATAATCATATAGAAATTATGGATTTTACATGTAAAGTTACTTGGCACTTTTTCCCTCCTCTTTTCCACATAGGTAGTATTTTGTTTCTTTCTCTTTTCATTTTAACCAAAAGTTTTAATTAAAATAATATCATATAAAAGGGTACATTGTTCAGGAAAAGAAATTAAATGTTAAAATTATTCTGTTAAAATTTGGGGAGGTTTTTTTTTGCAATTTGAAAATTTTGTTTGCTCTGGCAATTAGCTCAGTATTCATTTTGTTGAGAATAATAGAAAAATTAAACGAAGTTCCCCTTTGAGTAAAATAATGGTTTTTATCCTCATGCTCCATTTCCCCCTCTAATTGGTCTTAAAGTTCATTATGCACAATGATGTCTGTTTACCCTTAGCAAAATGAAAAGAACCTAGTTTTAGGGGGGGTTGTTTCTAGAGCTGTTGGTTTTGGGTTTTTTTTTTTGTCCTGCCAAAAGTTTCAACTGCTTTATAAAGATGCATCTATTCAGAGAAGAATACAGGTAATCTTGGTGCTGTCATTAAAAATTGTTTGTCTGTTTGGGGGCCAAACTATAGATTTTAGGGAAAGGGATTTAGTTTTCTTTTGCTTTTTAACTCTATCAAGAATATATTTATAGTGAATGGCTATAACGTTTAGAACTTTGAATATGACATGTTTGTTCCTTCTATAGACAAATTATATTAAAAGTGCATATGAATAGATGAAATCCACTTGGAAAACCCCCAACCAGTAATTAGCTCAACATTTTTTGGGGGGGACTACATCTAAGTAGTTGAGCCCTATTGGAGAGAGCTACACACCAATGAAAATGGATTTTTTTAAATCATTTTATTGGGGTCTCATACAACTCATCACAATCCATACATCCATCCATTGTATGCACATTTGTACATGTGTTGCTATCATCATTTTCAAAACATTTTCTTTCTGCTTGGGCCCTTGGTATCAGTTTCTCATTTTCCCCCTCTCTCCCCAACCCTCCCTCTCTCAGGAACCCTTGATAATTTATAACTCTTTTATTAATATTTTTTCATGTCTTACACTGATGGATGTGTTGCTTCACCCACTTTTCTGTTGTCCACCCCCCTGGGAGGGAGTTGTAGATAGATTATTGTGATTGATTCCCCCTATTTCCCCCCACTTTCTCCTTCCCCTCCTGGTATGTCTACTCTCAATATTGGTCCCAAGGGGTATGGCTACTCTCAATATTGGTCCCTGGGTCCTATTCCCTGTATTTCCAGCTCTTATCTGCACCTGTGTACATGCTTTGGTCTAGTCAGATTTGTAAGGTAGAACTGGGGTCATGATAATGGGGTGGAGAAAGCATTGAAGAACTAGAGGAAAGTTGTATGTTTCATCGGTGCTATACTGCATCCT
>NW_022103913.1:2871216-2875128 GCF_000313985.2 Echinops telfairi
CTTTCTCTTCAGTGAAAATTGATTTTCTTAAATATGCTTGAACATCTCAAATGAACCCTCAGTACTACCCAACTATCCTATTTCACTTCTCTCATCATTTGTATTTTCAACTATGTTTTCAAACCTATGGGAGCTCTCTTATCTCCCATCTTAACTGTCAACAAATAACCTCACCTCCTACTTCCCAGAGAATATAGATGAAATTTCCTATCAGCATTGTCTCAAATGACTTACTCAAACAATTGATTTCTTCTCTTTCCCTTCCGATCTTTCCACCTGCCCTCTGCATTATATCCCTTCTAATCTTTTAGGTCTTACAGAGTCGATGATTCCTTCTCAGCTAAGTCTTTTGAAGTATCTTTGAGCAGCTTTGTCAGCCATTTACAACATAAAGAGATACTTTCATTAACCTTTATCTATCTTCTTTTCGAGTGTAGCCAGAAACGTTGGCTATACTCACTACCCCCATTTACTTTCCTCCCACTCACTTCTCAACTCATTTAGACCAGCTGTCATCTCAATCATTTTTCCTAATGCAGTTGTTAGGTCAACAATAGCTTCCGTGTCACTGAGCCAGATGGACATTTTTCAGTTCTCTTCTGAAGTATCTTTTTAGCAGCACATGATACTTCTACATTCTTATTCCTTCTCTTCTTCCCTGGCCTGACATTCCAGAATTTCCTCTACATCTCTGCTCATTCTCTGGGTCCTTATCATTTATCTATTAGATTCTGGACTTAACAAGGTTCTATTCGAGGTCTCAATATTTTCTCACTTTATTCTCACTCCTTAAGTAATCCTGGAGGGAGCCTTGGTAGTGTAGTAGTTATGCATTTGGGCTGTTAACCACAAGATGAGCAGTTCAAAACCACGAGCTACTCCCCAGAAGACAGACAGGCTTTCTACTGCCATAAAGAGTTATATAGAACTACCACAGGGGCAGTGCTACCCTGTCCTATATAGACTTGCTGTGATTCTGCATTGACTCAATGGCAGTGAATAAATAATCCCATCTACACTTTCAGATTAAAATAACACATAAGCAGAGATGAGTCACAAATGTATGCCCTTGTCAAGCTCCAGAACCATAAATACAGCTTACTTGATATTTCTAGCTGTCTGTTTCAGAGACACCTGACAGTCAATATGTCCACAACTAAATTGATAAATGCCCCTCCAGATCAAATCCATATTCAGTGTTCTCTGATTCCATCTTCCATCCATTCTGTCTTGAAAAGCAAAAACTCAGAAGTTATGCTCGATATTCTTCCTATTGGTTCATTTTTATGTAAATCATCTCTCACCCATTTTTACTACTTTCAAAATTTCTATTTAGGATAAATATCTCAGACTGTTATGATTGTTATTTTTGGGTTGTATGTGCTCAAAGAACTACATAACACTTTGATTTTTTTCCTCCAGTACACTGAAACAAGAGAGAATTGTAGATGGGGAAATGACGTAAGTGTAAAAATACTGCACAGGGCTTAGGACTTTCTTAAAAAGAACAATTACATACCAGGAAACATTGTGTTTTTGAAACGAGGAAAAATAACAATAATATTGGGTACCATTCTTGTTACCTCCTCAAGGTCACAGTTGCTAAAAGTACACAAACTGAGACACATAAAGAGCTGCAACATGAATGTTAGAAGTCTAAAGGATTATTGTCCTATCTTCTTAGACATAGGTATGTTTTATATTAGGCAGACTGAAGAAACACAGCTTTGAAGTTAACTTTCTTAACAGAAAATCTTGTAAATGGAGATTATTATATTGAGTTTCTCAAGAGAGCTATCTTAACTTATAAAAAAGTACATATCGTAATATCTTTGAAAATACGACTTTTAGGCCCTAACAAAATGCACAACAATTAGAGTGAACATTTTGTCCTGTTCTCTTTTGGCCTGCACTCTTCTTTATCCATTAATGAAGAAAAACATATTCTTCTGCAAAGCTTCCTGAGAATACAGTGCTAAATGAATCAGGATATTGAATTGTTTGGGAAAATAAGGATTACACTTCAGCGAATAACTCATTACACCTATGTTGTAAGTTCAAAATTCATAGGTGCTTTCTCTGCCATTAGATGAAGCAAGCTCCATCAGTTAGTAATGAGCTTAAGTAATTATTAATATGAACAACAGGTGACAGCAGAGAAAACTGGCATAAATTATCCCCAAATGCACTATGAATGAATCTGTCCACTTAATGAATCTAATTTACATGTTTCTTCTCCCTGCTGCTCCTTTTTATACATAATCTTTCATTTAAATAATTTCCAACACAAAGCCTGGAATCATAATTATCCTGGGAGTTATGTGGTTTTGATAGATAAACCATTCTTTCAGCCATAAGTTGCAAGCTGTTCAGATCATTGATCTCTACACCTGACTGTTATTTTGCATAGAATAGTGCAAAGGGCCTTGTTCAGGGCTCAGGTCACAGAAGGAAACTCCTTCAATGGGAGCTCAAAAGACTGAGAACCACACGTGTCTGTAGCAGGAGTTTTGGGTAAACATCCTATGTGGAATGTTTGATGTATAAATAGCAGATAGAAATACATCTTTTTATGCATGACCATGAATCATCTTGAAACCCATCAGAAGAATCCATGGTAGACATGCCATCCTTACCTCACTCTAAATTCCAGCAGATCCCTTAAATTCATTTTGAGGGACAAAATATGAACTCCTGCAGTTTGTGTCTGTAATATTTTCTTGCTAAATACAAGACCATATTATGAAGCCATATCATTGTGGCAATTTTCTCCTAGCTATTGAAATTGCATTTTCCCTCAGTATACTGTGGTAGAACATCTTATATTGAAAATTGACTCACTCTTGCCCTCCAGTTCCAAACTTTCCCTAGAACCAAACAAAAATGTTAATCCTCTCTCACTCTCACACACTCCGACAAAGAATCAAAAGGAACTTTACATTTCCTGTAACACATGTTCTCATCGCACACGATGACACACAATTTATCTCAACGATAAAAAAATAAAAGCAAAGGAAAACCATCTGTACCCTCTTTTGGTATGAAGTCTATGGGATGCACTGCACAGTCAAACCATCTATTAAGGGGAAACCGTGATCTTCCCCTCTGGGTGGCCAAACTGCTCAAATCCCTCATTTCAGTGACAAAGGAATGAAGACTGAAAATTGGATAGTTGCAGGATTTAAAGAACAGTGCAAGTGCCGGTGCCAAGGGTGGCTATGATAGCATGTATACTATTACAGTCATTTTTATATTAGTTGCACTTGAAGAATATATTACCTAGCGTTTGAGGATTGTTTCGACAATTGTTCACTGACAGAGACGATCGAAAGAAGAAATGACCCTTTCAGGAAGAAATGTGTGTGTGCGTGCACGCGCCTTAGTACTCCTCTCAGGTAAGTGTTGGCCTGCTAACTGAAAGGGCAGCAGTTCAAAGATGAGGCGGTCTAGAGATTTACAGCCTCCAGAACCCTATGTAGGACCACCATGATTCAAAATCAACTGGATGATGACAGTGGGATTTGTTTTTTGTCGTTTGGTTTCTGAGCTTGAACTTGCTCCAGCCACACAGTATCCATCCTGAGTGAAGCGAAGCTGATTACCCAGTAAGAATTTTTGAAGCACATTTTTAGTTTCCTCATTCTTTTAAAATACAGTGTGCATATGGGGTATGTGTCCACAAGCACCTGATGTTAACAACTTGCTCAAGTTAAATCTTGACAAATCTGATTCTTGGCAGCTGTTTTGCCTTAGATGTGATTTTATTTGTGGATCTTCTCTGGTTACTACATAGATAGTGGCATTGGGTAGAGTGTTTTAAATCTAAGGAGTGCCAGCAATAAACAAGGACATGTCGGCAGTGAACTTTTCAAGTGGCTCATAAGGAACCTTCTAGCCTAATGAGTTTTAGCT
>NW_022103913.1:2875228-2880829 GCF_000313985.2 Echinops telfairi
GCCAGCAATAAACAAGGACATGTCGGCAGTGAACTTTTCAAGTGGCTCATAAGGAACCTTCTAGCCTAATGAGTTTTAGCTAAGGGCTTGCTGATCATGAGGAAGCAGAAGTTCTGGGGTGTGTTTCATTAACAGGTCCCTCCTAAGGCATCCAAAAAGCAGGTGCCAAGGTGGACAGCAGAGCACTGAGGTGTGCAAGGTGTGCTCTAAACTATAAACCTTATGGCCTCCATTCCCACAATTACTCTGCCAGCTTAGAGTTGTAGGGCGGAATCCCCGAGTCTGGGCCCAGGCCAAGGTGGTACAGATTACCCTCTGACCCTCAAGACATGCTCTCACTGCGGAGGTGGAAGTGTTCCCCTGGCAGCTCCACACCCAGAGGCAGCTTCTTCAGAAATCAGTCAAGCTCAAGTTCAGGAACCCTGATGGCACAGTGGGTTATGCTGAAGCGTTCTGCTCCTGTAAAGATGTATGGCCTGGGAAACCCGGAGGCAGGTCTACTCTGTCCTGTGGGGTCACTATGGATCAGAATTGATGCAATGGCAGTGAGTGAGTGAGTGAGTGAGTGAGTGAAAGTCACTCACTCACAGAGTCCTTCTAAGGGTAGATTGGGAAGTCTCACAATATCTGACCTGCCCCTGTTCATGTCACTAAGCATGACATATATGAACTCTTATTGTAATATATTTAGTAAATCATGCCATTGGGAAAGGTTTCAACTCCTCCAGTATTTGTTCTCTATTTGCTTATTGGAGAGAGTTGGTAAGCAAATTACTTTCCATTTACTTGAGCAGGGCTCAGAAGTTGCTTAGGAATTTTAATTCCCAATATGGTCATTTGAAGTTATAGTTCTGTCTTCCTCATATCTCCACCAAGTCACTGTGCCATAGTTTCCTTGCTCATAATAATAGAATGCCTATCACAAGGAATGGTTTTCACCCTTCAGTCTTTCACTGTACAACCACAACCTGCATGGACACCACCCCCCTGCTTCCCATTGCAATCTAATGAACTGTCAAATATTTTTATTAAATCCAAACCCCCAAATCACCCAAAGACCACAAATGTTAAGCTACAGACATTTGAGGTTCCCAAAGGAAACCATAGCATGACAAGCGTTCATGAGAGCTGATGCAGTTGCCATGGTTCAGTTCTGAATCACGGAGACTCTTGTGTGTCAGAGTAGAACTGTGCTCCAGGGGGTCCATGGCTGCTTTTTTGTACATAGATCACCAGGCCCTGCTTCTAAGGACTTGAACCTTTTACTTAGTAGCTAAGTGTGTGAACTGTTTGCACTTAGTAAGCGCTCTACATGTTTACCATTTACTCTTAGGCTTTTTGACTATTTACTGTTCTTTTACTAAATAGTAAAAAATTCTAAAAGAAAATTTCCTCTTCGTCACACCAAATTAATGTTAGTGTGAAATAAATCTGGAGGAAAAAAAGTATTCAATGATAAGTGCCAAAAGGAATTTGGACCAGAACATGTAGCCCAAAAGATAGCAAGAAAGATACTTATAAGAATTTTCTTAGAATTAAGTGTCCTTTTCAGCTTTAATTTTGAGTCTATCACCAGTAAGAGTGTAAAGTTCAGACAATCCTATCTGCACAAAATATGTAAAAGGCCACTCCTTGTCAAATGAATAAACCCTGTTGTATTGGTAACAACTAACAATCTTGAATGCGTTCCCAGCTCCCTCTTTTCTATTCCTCCTATTGCTCATTCACACTGTAATCTGTGAAAAGGCCCCTGGGGACAGGTTTCTGGACCTAACGGTAGAGAGGAGACTGAGCAGGAGCCCTTTGTTGAGTGTGCTCTGAAAGAGAGGCAGGTGAATATAGTAAGGGCAAATCATGTTGAATTGCGTCTGAGAAAGGGCAGGGAGTCAGTGGCCTCTTTTCTGTACCTTGAAGAAGGTGCAAACAAAGAGGCATGGGAAAGCTGCCAAAAAACTGAACGGAAACCTCTCTGAGAGACTGGTTCCAAGATGCCACCAGCTGTAAAGTGGCATGATCAGGGCCCACGTGGGTTCCCACTGAGAAATTCCAACCGCTCATTAGTATCTGGTTCCTCCTCATCAGGACCTACCACTGTACCTAACATGTAGGAGATGCTCGAGGAAATGCCTAGTAAATGTTGAGTCAGCAAGTAATCCAAATGACAGTAAAACACTCATTTATTTCCAGAGAAAGACTTGCTCTATTTCATGTTAGTGATGGGTTTGTCTTGACCTCCGACCATAGTTTTATTTATTTATTTGCTTTCCACTTAACTTCTGGGGCTGGCATGATTTGTGCATAGAATCTAAGTGTGTATTAAAGAAGCCAAGCATGAAATTGTGGTTTGTTGGCTGACAATGGGCAAGAGTGCCCAGGAGACTAAGCGTGATAGAATGGCACCGAGGGCTTCTAACGTGAACTTAATCAGCCATGAGTCTGCCACTTATTATTATGTTTACAATGACATGATGCCACAAAAAAAAAGTTCTCACATTAAACCCTTAATACTTTTCTGAGATTTCTCTATGCATTAGTCTTTGCCTTGGATTTTTTTTTTCCATGTCGGCTAACACCTTGTGAGAGCTGTAACTGTAGAGAGCACATCCCATGAGCTGAAGAGCATCAGCCTTTTGCAGACACGTTGTCACTCCCAGAGTGGTATTCATAATTGTGAGAAAACAGTGAATTGAGCAGGAGCTGTTAACATGAGCCTAATGATTAGCGCTGAATGCAGTCAAACTCAGCTTTGGGATAAGAAAGGCAATTACCAGAGTAGGTGTGATTATGGAGAACTCCAGGGTTCACCACAACAATCTGATCTTTCACTTGTAACCATCATTCAGCAGACACTAAGCCAGGTTTTTAGATAAGCTGGCAATATAATGTGATGGAGAGCATGACGAATAACAGTGAGGAGGACCTGCAGACAGGTATAGAAAGGGGGGAAGGCAATGGAAAAGTAATGTTATCCACCTAGTCAGTGCTGAGCAACCTGGGACTCGAGCAGATCAACCCATCAGCCAGAGCTTGATTAACTGGGTGAACAAGAGAGCTGGAAGCTGCATTTTTCCCCTCCAACCACTCTTCTCATATGCAGCTGTGCAAATTGCAATGAACTAGACAGGAACAAAAGGACAACTAATGCAAACCAGCATAGGAGTCTGAGTGACCCTGTCCAAGGACCCCGTGCTGAATGTCCACACCAGAGGGAGCACGAATGAGATTACTGTGAGATAAAGCAAGACTGGATTCCAAGGGACTCACAATTATTCACAGTGATTGAAAGTGAAACCATTGGTCACAAGTTGTGGCACAGGAAGCCAAAATCCCATCCCTGGGGCTGTTGTTTGGCACAGAGCCTTGGATAGAAGGCATCAATAAGGCTTAAACTACAAACTCTGAATGGTCCTGCATTCTCAGCAACTCCTTGGTTATAACTCACTCATAGCCAGCAATGCCGACTAGAGCACAGAAGCCATTTCAGTTCACACTGGATTTTCTATGTTATAACTTAGATGTTGAGGGAACTAGATGGGCTTTGCGTTCAAGATGCGTGGACTCCAAGCCCTGACTCTAACGCAATGAAACAGTGGGCAAGTCACTTTACTTTTTCAGAGCTGTTCTCTAGTCTTTAAAATGGGGAGAACTGACGAGGTGACGATAAACTGCCAAACATTGTACATTCATGTCATTTTAATAATTTGGCAGCCTGATTAAAAAAACAAAACAAAACAAAAAACCTTAGACGGCTTTAAATTGTTTTCACCATAAAAGTGATAGATTCATCCTGGGCCATTTTATCTTTTTTATTTATTTATTTTTTAGATCATTTTATTGGGAACTCTTATTACAATCCACTCAACAATTGTATCTGAAATATTAGTACATATATTCCATCGTTCTTTTCTAGAGATTTGATTTCCATTGAGCCCTTGGGATCAGCTCCTCTTTTTTCCCCTCTCTCTGCCCCCCACCCAAACCCTTGTGGCCCCTTGATAGATTAGAGATTGTTAATTATTTTCAAATCTCACACTGACCACTGTCTCCTCACCATTTTAATTCTTTTCTTATACCTTAACTGTGCTTATACAGAACCTATACATGGAGTAGGAGGCAGTTGTTTGAACATAGCATGGTTTAAAATCCAGAAAGTTGTGTGTCGGGGTTGTATCCTCTCATCATATTTATTCAGCCTATATGTGGAGCAAATCATCAGAGAAGCTGGACTATATGAAGAAGAACCTAGCATCAGGATTGGAGGAATATTATTATTAATATTATTATATTCAGACAACACAGTTTTGCTTGCTGAAATGAGGGGGACTACGTAGCATTTGCTGAAGAAGATCAAGCCCAAGCCTTCAGAAAAGACTATAACTCAATGTAAAGAAAAAATCCTCACAACTGGACCCATAGGAACATCGTGATGAATGGAGAAAAGATTGAGCTTGTCAAGGATTCCATCTTGGATCCCGAAGCAATGCCCATGGAAGCAGCAGTCAAGAGAGCAAAGACGGGTTGCACTGGGTAAGTTTGCTGCACAAGATCTCTTTTAAAGTATTAAAACACAAGGATGTTGCTTGAAGGACTAAGGAGTGCTTGACCCAAGTCATGGTATTTTCATTCACCTCATATGCACCTGAAAGTTGGACATTGATGGATTGTGATAAGAGTTGTATGAGCCCCCAATAAAATTATTTTTAAAAATAAATAAAAGTCAAAAAAAAGTTGGACATTGAATAAGGACGACGAAAGAAGAATCAATGCATTTGAATGATGGCACCGGCGAAGAATCATGAAATGCCATGGTCTGCCTAAAGAGCAAACCAATCTGTCTTGGAAGAGGCACATCCAGAAGGTTCCTTAGAAGCGAGGCTGGTGAAACTTTTCACACACTTTGGGCAGGTTATCAGCAGAGACCAGGCCCTGGGGAAGGACACCGTGCTTAGTAAAGTGGAAGGGCCGGGAGAAAGAAGCAGGCCCTTGAAAAGTCAGCTTGACACAGTCCCTGCAATCAGGGGTTCAAACATAAGAACAACTGTGCCGATGGGGCAGGGCTGGGGGGTTGGTTCTCTTGCCCAGAACGGGGTTGAGTTGCTATGGATCTTGACAACATCTAACAACAACCCAATGACCAAGGAACCCTGGTGATATAATCGGGCTGCTAACCACAAGGCTAGCAGTTCAGGCCCACTAGCCACTCCTCTGGAGTAAGATGAGGCTGCCTGCTATCTTCCGGGTTTATAGCCTGGGAAACCTGGAAGGACAGTTCTACTCTGTTGTATATGGTGCCTGTGAGTCAATTGACTTAATGGCAGTGAGAGAGCAACCCAGTGGTTTCTGTGAGCAGAAGGAAGCCTTTGTAGGACATCGCCTGGTTCTGTGTGCAATACAATATATCATTATTTTTAGAAAATCATTTTGAAATTAATATAATCTTGTCCAAAGCTGCTCATACCATTTGGGTTAGGAATAAGTGAAATCAGAAATAAATTATTAAATAAAGCTGACTAGTTCTCACTCACTGCCTCCTTATTCCTCCCCTCCCCTCCTCTTTCTCCTTATTCCTCCCCTCCCCTCCTCTTTCTCCTGATTCCTCCC
>NW_022103913.1:2881231-2883447 GCF_000313985.2 Echinops telfairi
CCTGACACAGAAAAGCACAAGGACCAAAATGAGCCCAAAGCATTTCCTGTCCTTTTCTTTATCACATGTTTGTGTAAACTGAGATATTATACACACACAGACACACAGAACACCAGGAGTTAGTTTTGCTTATAATGAAGTCTCTTAAAATGCATTTAGGCACAACTGGGTTGACAACTATAACACATTGACACTGCAATCAAAATGAGACGCATTTTCGTTCTTGAAATGCTCCTAGACCTTTATGAAAATGCAATCTGTTTTTTCAGCCTGTTGTACACCTTCCAGATGCTCCCAGATAGGAGTGAGTATATGTTTTAATAGAATTGCTATTCACTCTTACTAGACTCTTACATACAAACAAAAATCACACCCACTGTCATTGAGTAGACCCTGCCTCGTAGTGACCATGCCCTAAAGGGTTATAATTCTTCACAGAAGCAAACTGCCACCTCCTTCTCCCTCAGAGCTGCTGGTGGGTTTGAACCACCAACATTTTGGTTAGCAGCTGAGCATGCTCACCCCTATGCCACCAGGGCCCCTCCTCTTATAGATAAAAATCACTTGTAAATCAAATCCAAATCCAAAGGAGGAAATACTATCAGAGCTTAACTTGTGAGATTCTAGTGTGCAGAAGGCTATGGATGACAGTGGAAGCCCAAGATATATTTGTGAGATCTACACAGGAAATCAACTCCCGGTGATTTCCCTCTCACCGTAATTGAGGGATGGCAATCACCTGGTGATCAGGCAGAGAGTGTCGGAGAGACGACTATCAGTCTGACTTGAATGGTTAAAACCTTGTCACTTGATCTCCCAGATTATACACTTTGGGCTTTATCTGGTGTTTAAGATATTCTGTGTGTTTTTTTTAATTTGTGGGTTTATCTCTGTTGTATTTTGTCATTGTTAGTAGCCTTCTTGACTCTTTGATATGTGTTTTTTTATGTTTTTTGGTATATGAAACCCAGGATAGGTGAATCCGAGTTCCTGGGGTATTTTGGGGTAGGTGGTGGGTAAGGCGGAGGTGATATCAAGGAGTTCAAGAAGGAAGAAAATGTTTTGAAACAGATTTTGGTAGCAGTTTTACACTGCTTGATATGAGTGAACTACAGAATGGTATGGTGTCTGGATTAGCTCCTAATAACATGGTTTGGAAAGAAATTCAAATTCACAAGACATTTAAAAACATTTTTAAATTAAAAAAAAATAGTAACTTAATTGACATTTAAGGGTCCCTCCTTTTCTTTTCTTCTTTTCCTCATGAACGGAAAACAGCTACAAGCATGTGCATCTCCATCACGGGTCCAGGATTAGCCCACGCTGGCTCTGACCAGCAGCAGTTATGGGTCCTCAAAACACTCAAGCAGAGGCTCCTCTAGTCAGGGTGCAGGGCAAGGAAGAAAGAGACGTGTCAGGCCGAGGTTAGCATGGGCTGAGGATTGACTTCCCTCCCATGCTTCCTTCCTCCAAAGCCATCACCAGACTTTATCAAGCTGTCTCCAGAGTCGGGTTTCCCAACACGGGGCAGCTCTGAATCCCTGGGGCACTTGCTGAACTGACCCTACCTGTGAAGATTCTGATGCAGGTAGTCTGGGGGTAGGGCCATATGATTTTATAGTTAACTTATGTCTCAGAATTCTGCTATGGCAGATCCATGGAGAGGCCTTGGGGCAGTCCAGATGTTCTGTAAAAGTGTTTCCCTATCATATTCAAGTAGATGGAGCCTGTTTCATGTAGGGAGGTTGTGAATGAGCAGATCCAATAAACCACCAGGTAGCAGGAATTCTCCTGAACCCTGTAGAAGTTGAGCAGTTTCATTTTAATATATACTATCAGATGACATCCAGGAAGAATAAAACCAGCCACTGCCATTAACTGGATTTCAATTCTTAGCAACCCTATATGGGTTTCCATGGCTATATATCATTACCTGAAAGACAGCTCCATCTTTGTCCCACAGAGTTGCTAGTAGGTTTGAACCACCAACCTTGAAGTAAACAGTCCAGTGCCTAGTTGACAGTGCCACCATTTAGATAGGAAAGACTATAAAAACCTCAGGAAATCTGGAGTGGCTAATTCTTTTTTTTTTTAGCTTTTTAAAAAAAATCATTTTATTAGGGACTGACACAACTCTTATCACAATACATACATACATACATACATCAATTGTATAAAGCATATTTGTACATTCATTGCCCTCATCATTCTCAAAA
>NW_022103913.1:2885459-2896494 GCF_000313985.2 Echinops telfairi
TCAGATATGTCCCTCTCCTGGAGCTGGAGATTCAAGGCCGTCTTTTGAAATAAATTCTTCTGGGGGGAGGGGCAGGTGTCCACATAGTAGTTGGAATTGGGCCCGGCCTAAATATGATTTTATTTTTAAAATTTTCTAAAATATACATAGTCTTCCACCTTATTAGAGATAACTTGAAACATATTGATGATATGGCATTATGATCAACTACTTTGTATACCTATATAGGTATATAAGGATCCCTTGTGGTGCCGTTGGGTCACTGTTGGACTGCTGATCTCAAGATCAATGATTCAAACCCACCAACTATTCTGAGAAGCAAACATGAGGTGGTCTGCTGCTGTAGGACTGGGACTGACTCAATGGCCTTGGGTTTGGCTGGATATATATGTATCATTCCGATGCCCTCAAGAGGTTTTGGCTTCTATGTAAAATGTCTCATACTCATTTTATAACTGAGCCTTTATTTTCTCACATTGGTTGTTATGTATTTATACACAAAATTCCATTTAATCCACACAATAATGAGAAAAGTATCCATACTATGTCCATTTTACAAAAGAAACCACTGAGGCTTCAAGCTACAAAGCAAACCATGAGTCAAATTGCGTCAGGAATCTAAATTGGCACTCCTTCCAGTACAGGGAGAGACAAGCTTCTTCCCTTGTGAGATCTATTCACTTTCAGCATGTCAGCCTCCAGTGGCTTTCTGCTAACATGCTATTTCTTGAAACCTACTATCACAAGGATTGTTGAATCAGAAGCCTTATCTTTTTTAAGGTCACTGGCCCTAGCATAAGGGCTTGAAGCTAAATCCAGACCTCTCTTGAGTGCACAGCCTGTATTGCACCCTTTTGTGCTATGCTCAACCCACTTCTTCCAGACATGTACACAACAAAATTGGATTTCCAGATGATTAAAATTGCAATGAGTCCAATTGTTTGACATATGTGAAGGTTTTATCCAGAGAATTCTTGTCTAATACACACTCTTCCCAACAATTTAGTGTATTTTTTCCATTTGTCAAATTAATAAGAGCAAAGCATCTTGAGTTAAACATGGATGGGTGGAAAGCCAAGAATTTCTTCGCCAACTCCCACTCCTTCCCATGTCATCCATGGAAGTCCCCTCACCCACCAAGGAATTCCAGCTTCACAATGCAGAGCTGGAAAACTCAGGCTCTAGAGACTCACAGCTTCCAATGATAAATAGCAAAGCAGATGCTAACAAAATGCATACGATTTTTGCCAAGAGAATAAACCATAACAGATAAATAAAACACCCTCACTTGGCTCCCTTGCTATGAGTTAATACAATCTGATCATTGAAAGCATTAGCCTCAGAATTAGGAATTGTGTTCTGCACCCTGCTGATTCATCCACCAAGGCTGCCCTTTATTACAGTGCAGGCCAGGAGGGTCCTCTGCCTGGAGCAGTGGCTTCCTTGGGCCCACTCTCCCTGACCATCCCTCGGGCCACAGCGCAGGCTGCTGGTTTGTAAATGAGATCCAGGTTGCCAGATTACACACACACCACAGCCATAATAAGCTTTGGCTTTTATAGCTGACTTGGTTACGGAGAGAAACTCTAGAATGGATGTTTCCTACCAAGTAAGAACTAAGAAACGCTACTGTTACCACTGGTTTCCTGTCCCCTGCTTCCAAAATAATTAAGCAGCATTGGAGCTTTATGGGGTTACTAAATGGTATTTAGGAGAACAAATCCAGGTTTTGAGGAAGTTTGCAGAAGGGTGTTTAAAGTGAATCATTGTGTCTCTGTGTCTTTGGAGTCTCTTTGTCCTGGTGTGTGTGTGTGGGGGGGAGGGGTGCGGGTGAGGGCTGTGGTCACACTAAAGCAGCCAAGCAAGCCTATCTCGGTGGGCAATTGTGTGATGTGTGCTCAGCAAGGATCCGAGCCAATCCAAACACAGAGTGAAAGTACCCCTCCTGCCTGGTGGGAATGACCTCCTCAGGGCTCTAGACCCAGAAAGAACTGCTCCTGTTCCCGTCAGTCTCCCCTCAAAATAAAAGACTACCACGTTATGTGTGAAGTCACACATTTTCGGACTAAAGAGCTATCTCAGCCTGCTTCGCAGCAGAAAGCTCAAGTTTTCGCTCCTCACAGTGAACTTGACCATGCCAGAGAATAACAGCATGCTCTTCATCTGCTGCTTCTTCAAATTTACTTCTTCTCTCTTACATGTGATTTATGCGAACACCATGAAAGGCAACACAGAGTTTTAGAAAGACTATAGACTTTGACACTGGATTGCCCTGCCATCTCCAGCAAGTGACCGAGGTCACCAAGACTTACTTCCCTCATCTGTCAGTTGGGGATAATCAATATATATTCAGAGGATTCATGTTGGGATACAATGACGTTGCATTTCTCTCTATTTATAAGACAGAGGCACACAGGAGGTCCTCAAGGAATCACATTCATAATTAGTGGCGCTGCTGCAGGAACGGCCAAAACAGACACACACTCGGGTTTCTTCTCCTCGGGCACGGGTCCCCTTTCCCCTTTCCCAGGGTCATGTGGAAAGAGGATACAACTTCTTCTGTTCAGGCAATACTCTCATTCTGTGATACCTAGACAAGTGGATCTCAACCTCAAACACATGTGAACCACTCAAGATATTATTATTATTATTATTATTATTATTATTATTATTAATTATTATTTTAAAGTTCTGGGTTAATTGGTCCAGGGTTTCCCCAGTAGTTTTTAAAAGGCACCCCACATATTTCAGTGTGTAGCCAGGCCTAAGAAAAACTGAATTAAGCTACTAAACAACTGTCTGATAGTTTTCCTGATTCAAGATTCTTTCTACTCTAGTCCCTTTGGAAAATAACCTTCTTCATGGTAAAATCTGTTTCCCTGTTTAAAACCCTCAGTTACATTATATAGAGCCAGGTGACAAATGTACTTTCCTATGTAGGATTCTGAGGGCCTGTCAAGGATCAGAAGGAAGAACACCAATTTCCACAGATGAATGACTAAATTAAATGTTGTATATACATAGAATATTATTCAGTCATGAAAATGAATTAGTACATGCCACACTATGGGTGGACCTTGAAAGCATTATGCTGAATGAAATGTTGGTCACAAAGGAACAAATACTGCCTGATACCACTTTTCTGAAATACCTAAGAGAGCTAAGTACTCATATGTAGAAGCCAGGATTTATTACTGGTTACCAGGGATGGGCAGGAAGGAGGAGGAAAGGAGGATTCCATGCTTAGGGAACACTTCTCTTCAGGGTGATGGTCTAACTTAGGGACAAGGAAAGGTGATGAGTGGACAAGAGGATGAATACAATTAATGTCATTGAAATGTGTCTGTGAAGATTATTGAAATGTCAAATGTTTTGTTACATTTATATTTATTGCAATTAAAAAAGAATTCAGCCCCTCCCCTGAAGAAGACAACTAATGGCAGATCCGGTTATCTCAGCCACCAGGAAGGTCAGACCCCTGCTGTCACAGTAATTAAGCACTCGAATGCTAACTGCAATAGTGGTAGTTGGAAGCCACCAGTGGCTCCACAGGAGAAAGCTGCTGACAATCTGCTTCTGTAAAGATGTGCAGCCTTAGAACCCTATTGGGATGTTGTCTGTCCTATAAAGCAGCTGTGAGTCAGAATCATGCTGACAACAGATGATCGAAACAGGTGGGATCCCTGGAGTTTGCTCTAACCTTGCACAGAAGCCCCTGCGCAGGCTGTTTCTCCAAGCCAGGTTTCCTACCCGTGACCTATAACCATGTACATTCTCAACAAGTGCATCCTCAGCTCCATGCTGGTCCCTCTGCCTGGAATGACTTGGCCCTCCTGGACCCTCAATAGTTCCCTAATAATTCTTCAAGATTCTATTGAATGTCACCTTTCTATAAGGAGTCTTATGACGGCCCCCGGATACAATTAGGCACGCCATGGATCTCGGTGTGTTCATAACATTTCCCCTCTCAGTTTATAACTAAATTTGTCATATACCATGTGGTAATTTATGATACATATTCAAATTTATTCATATACGATGCATATTCCCTGGCACATCATTGATGCTCAGAAAATGTTTGGTGAATGAAAGAAAGAAAGAATAGGAAACCTGGCAGCAAAACGATCTCTTACTGTGTTCCTCCAGTGCCCAGCCAGGAACAGGCACATAGTAGGAGTTCTTGAGGAGTCTGAATGACCAAGTCAGTGTCTCCGGGCTAAGCTGCCCCCCATATGGCATGGTAACCTGGGTTCATTCTGAGTCACAAATCACAGTCTGCCAGAAAACTTCCATCTGGAAAGACTGCTCCCCACTGCAGCTTTTCCTTTCAGTCTTTAGGCCTGTTTTGTTCCTTATTCAACAGGAAATAATTGAATGCTAACACTGCCTCAAAAATAAAGGGGGAAGCTATACAAATTATAAAAGGTCTGCTAGTGATGTTGCAACAGGATGCTTTGTGGTATGCCTGCAGAGCATCACACAACTCGCTCCCTTGGCTTCTTTGAGCATGTATGGTCCAGGTGCTCTTTTCCTGTAGTCAAGACTGCCTACCAACTCCAACCTCCTACCTCTGTGTGCACTCCATCATTACTTACTATTCGGGGCAGCTGTCTATGAATGGAGTGAAGTGAAGATTCTATAGTACACTCAGGGTTGCCCTAAATCAGTTGATATAATGCAGAAGAAACATTGCATCCATCCATCCTTCCTCACCCCACACCACCTGAAATATGTGCCATACCCTCTCTGCTACCTATAAGTGAGGGTTCAACTGCCAACAAATTCTTTTATAAAGATGATAATGCTGAGATGCACAAGAGTTAAGCTTCCTGTGTTCCTTGCAGTTTACTCCCTTAAATCAGCATTGCTATAGAGCAGAAACCATTTTAGCTCTATGCATGAGTGGAATATCTAATATAGAATTACATTAAAATGAAATATGCATTAATGTAAGCTTCATAAAGTGATTTTCATTTCTGCCAGTGTCCCAAAGTTTAAAATGCATATAATCTTATTTTAGTTGCTGCTCAAATGATAATACATCAGATTAATATGCATAATGAAAAGTCACATTTGAAACATTCAAAGGGATAATTAATTTGGTATTGACATTGGCTATAACACAGCTAAGCATTGTGGAAACAGGAGAATGGGACGCATCCATATGTCAGGACGACCAGGAGCAGAAGGAAGAGATTATCTTATTCTCAGGAAGCAGCATGTGTTCGGCTCTCAGGAAAATGCAGCTAGCCATGCCTTAAAATATTTGCCATTAATAATACATTTTTGCCTACAGAGATACTTTCAAAACATTCAATTGTCTACTTTTACATGAGAATTAGTGAGAAAGAAATGTTTCTTGTTTGTTAACAGTTTCCTTGGCACATCATCTATTATACAATTCAATAGTTCAATCATATCAAGAAGTATTGTCAATCATTACCATAAGCAATTTCAGAATATTTTCTTCTTCCTTACATTCATAGCTATTTGTGTATTTTTTTAATTGTGGCAAAGATATACAACAAAACATTCTCCAATTCAATAACTAGAAAGAGATGTTTCTAAGCAACATTGATTTCACAGTTCAGAGCTGATGCTCAGAAAGCGACTCGACTGGCCTTTGAGGAGCTGCCCCCAGCGCTGTGTGTGCAGTCTGGGACGCTAATGAAATCTGGTCCTTACCACTTGACGTGGAATTTCAAACTGGTACCTGGTATCTTGAATTCCAATTTATAAAGCTTCATCCTTTTATTCTCCTAAAGTACGTGTTTGTTTTACAATGCACTTGGGCCGTTCTCTGCTCATCACTGTTCCTGTGGACTGTTCTGGCTGGCCGTCAGGTCACAAAGGGGTCCCCATCCCATTCTGTTTCCCTCACACTAGAGTCAAAGACAAAAGACCCCCATGGGGGTCACAGACTGGCCAAATTCCACTTTCCAGGAGTTGCACTCACAGCGTTTTATAAGTAATTAGAAGACACTTTCTCAGGATTTCCTCCTGATTATCCTCTGTCCTATATTGGGGAGAAGAAGCAGCAGAAGAAAACACATGTCAAAACCAGGGCTTAAGCCAGACCTGTGGGAAGTGAAGGCATGTAAGAGAGCTGACCCTAAAATGTGTGTTTAAGCCTCAAGAAGGGACCCATGACCTGGCCTCTAGAATTCCCACAATGTGGGTCTACCTGCCTCTTATAGACGAACCACTGTGTCCGAGATGGAGAATCTGAGGGACGGCCAGCACTTTGACAGCATCCAGTGAAGCACCCTCAGCTGAAGAGACAAGTGGATGGCTGCATCACCGGCTAGAAGCACAGACTGCGTAGGCCAGCAGAGTGGGTAGCACAGTCCCCACCCAGTTGGCCACCCAGTCAGGAAGAGGGTAAGCAGGAACTGGAGGCCAGGGGCATCACGGTGAGCCCACCTTCACCAGTGGTATATCCACCCTCTTTCCTAAGAACTTAATGAGAAAACAAAGTGGCTTTGCAAATGCAATGATTTCCTCTCTGCTGTCAATAAGAGACCCAGCTGCTACAAACACACATAGGAGGCTTTCCTGTATACAGTCTAAGCTGACACTGTGAATAATCCCCTGTCAGATTTTTAAGTATTTTCTGCCTCATTGCAGTAAGGGCGTTATTTTGTCCGTCGCCTCTGCCCTCCTCTTTGACCCTGGTCACCGATTCTCATCTTTCTTTTTCATCATCTGTTTCTTTACTTATCAACTCTTCTACTAATACTTAGACCCCCGAAACACACACACACACACACACACACACACACTTCTCTCTCTCATCTTCCAGGACAACAGATTACCAGAGCTATGAAGTCACCCTTAATAGGAAAATCCCTGAGGCCACAGGTTTATTATGAGCATTATAGAGCAATATGTTGTTTGGGTTATCACTGTACTGCCCTTGATGCTAGATTGCTAAAGTTGTTTATTTTTGAAGTATCACATACAAAGGTTTCCTTGAGTGGAGAGTTTGGGGCCCACCACAAGCAATAAGGTCCTGTGTCCACGGCTCTTTGGCAAGATCCCTAAACAAATGGAATGTAGTCAAACCAAGTTGACAGCAGAGCACTGAAGTGGCCAAGGCATGCAGCCATGCTGACAGGCAAGTGCAGACCCAACAACTCCAGGCCGGGCTATGAAGGTCCTGGGGGACTGTAAGGAACAGAATATTACGGGTCGGGTCCAGCTAAACAGGAAGAACAACCTACATGCTTTGTAGCAGCTAAAGATACTGGTACTTGGAACAGGAGGAAATCTGTGTACCATGTATAGAGGTGAGGAAAGTTCAAGCAAATTCCCCCCAAGGTTCAGGCCTGGTAGAAATGACTTCCAGGTGGGGCACTGGGCAGTCTGAAAAATAGTATCGAACTCACGATTGAATGGGAGATGGAAACTGTGTAGAGAAACAACTCATGGGTTGCAGCTCATGGAGGAATTGTACTTGAATAGACTCATATCCACAGTGTCCTCAGAGCGGTGTCTTTGGAAAGAGTGATGATTTTATCAGTGCAATCACCTTATACCTCAGGGGGATGATTGACAATGTTTTACTTTTTGTTTCCATGTGTTTTTGTATTCCTGCCTTTAGTTTGCTTTTGTTTTGTTTATTTGCTGGTTGGTTTGTTACTTTTGTTGGTGTAGTTGGTCTTATGGACTTTTAATTTTGTCATACAAACACCAAGGTAAACCTGAGTCATGCATATCCCAGGGACAAGCAGATGGATTCTGGGCTCCTACTTAACCCTAGCTCCAGTCCAAGAACAGTTAGTTGTTAACATGACCCTGCTTGATGCTCCCCTTCATGACATGATCCCTGAAGATAAGGGTGCTACAGCAAAGGGTGGTGAAGAAAGCAGATGGTGCCTAGCCAACAATTGGAATAGTGTCTGAATAAAGGCTTTTTTCCAAACAAGTAGCTATCTAATGAAGAGTCAACTAAGTCCACATGGAAAAAGCACACCAGCTTGTGAGATCCAAAGATGCCAATAACAAAACTTCAAATATGACAAATGGAAAAGTATTAGAGCTTAAATTTCAAACACCCAATCTGTAGAAGGATGTGGAGGACAGTGGGAGCCCCAAACCAATCTTCAGAGTATCTAACCAGATTAAGCCACTGGCAGATCCCCTGTAGCCACAGGCAAGGGTCTCAAACAGCTTTACTGCCAGATAGAGACCATTATAATCATGATTATGTTGGACCAAACTTGATACTTCGTCAGTTGTTGACTCAACCTGAAATTGTTCTAGGTTCAAGTATTTCTTGCTTGTTTCATGACAAAAATTTCTTCCCTGGCTTTTTAAATACTGATGGTGGTCTTTTCTTTTTTGCTCATTATTTATAGTTTTATATTTATATAATTATTATTTTAACTTTACCACTTTATTCTGTTTTTGTTTTTTATTGTTTCTGTTGGGTTATCCAGTTTTTGAAGCACAGAAGGAGAAGATGCATACAGATAAGAACTGGTGCACGGGTTTCTAGGGGATTTAGGGTTGAGGAGTGAGAAATAGGATGAGGGGGTTGGAGGACCAAACAATATATGTGGGAGTGGGAAGGGAACCCTAGAACTGATTGTGATTGCACAACTAATTTTAAAAGAGATTTAACAATGGGAAAAATAAGAAAATGTTCTAAAAGTGGAAAACAAAAGTATTGAGCTTGGATCTGAATAATGTGTAGGTTTTTAAATCAAGGGCATTGGAGAAGAGGAACGTTCCTGGGGTTCATCTGAACACAACCAGGACATCTCGACTTCAGTGTTGCCGTCCATCCCGTTCAGATGGGAGGAGAAGCTCAGATGGGTCTTCATAAGTCGGGGCTTTGTGTTTTCAGGCTGTCCACAGGAGTTCATGAGACAAACTCTGATGTTATCCAGAATCTTCAAAGGGATGATAAACCACTTCAGACCCTTTTAAAGGAGGCTCAGCCTGACTTGGAGAAATCAGACTGTTCTTGATTAAACGGACAATGGAAACAGACAGTACTTGTTCATGCTGCAGAAACCATCACCTAATAGACACAGTTGCCCTGTTGCAAGCAGGAGGGAGGAGCCTTTTGTTTCTTGTTTTATGCTTCTAGTGGAAAGCTGCAAATTGGCGCCGTTATCACTCAGAGGGTTTAGGAACGAGTTTGGGAGAATTGGCACTGCTCTTCATAAAAGTACTGCACGTGATTGATTTTTTTCCCCTAGCTCTCTGGGGGAATCTCCAGCGACTACCACATTCCTCAGCAGTGTGCACACTTACCAAGGTTGGTTTTCTTTTGTTTGGTTTTGTAGTGTCAGGATATCCTGTTCATCCTGAAATACCTTCCAGTTTTGCCCCTCAACTACACTGAATAAGAAAGATATCAAGGGGTTCTTCCCGTGGGTGGCTGTAGATGGAAGACATGGGCAGAAGAACCGGGAATAACAGGGCATGGAGAGTGGGGAAGGGATGCTTCTAAAGTCAACTGACTGGAAAGAGGAAAAGCCAAAAGGAATGAAATCAAGCTTCTACTACTAATAAGAAGAGATAAGGAAACTAGAACTAAAACAGAATGGCTCTTTACCCCTCTTGGGTTAAAAATGTCCATTTGTTCTATGTGGCACGTCCTCCACACGACTCCTCCAATTTTCACGGACCGACCCAGGCTCTCCCTTTTCTCCTCTCAACACTCAGAAGGAAAGTTCTCTCCCTGCTCATTCATCTCCACTCTGCCTCACACCACGCATGACTATGCTTAGAGATCTTTTTTTTTAATTGTGGGAGGCAGTGGGGTTTTTTCTGTTGTTGCTTGATTTTTAAGAGGGAGACTTTAGCTCTCACTTGGAATTATCATTTGCCAGTTTGGGAGCATTCATATTTCCTCAATACTTCATGTCTGAAAGAGCCTCACAAGTAAGTTCTCATTGCAGTGGTTCCCAACCTTCCTAATTCTGTGACCCTTTTAATGCAGTTCCTCATGTTCTGGTGAAATTATTTTCATTGCTATTTCATAACTGTAATTTGGCTACCGTTATGAATCGGGTGACCCCTGTGAAGGGGTCGTTCGACCCCCAAAGGGGTCGCGACCCACAAGTTGAGAACCACTGCTCTAGAGGAATGTCTCTCCAGCTCCTCCTGTGTACTCTCTCATTTTCTATTGGAATTACCCTAAGAAGACTGATTTCTGAATGTGGGCATTCTGTCTACTGTCAGAGTCAAGGAGGTCATTACTGTCGGGGGCAAAAAATGACTTTATTTTACCACAATGTATGTGAATGCCTTCTATTACCATTTCTAAGGACCATGAGCACAAGAGAAGAGGAAATGGGCTCTCGGCAGCACAAACTTCCAACACTTCATTGACTCACCAAATATTGATTTAGTGCCTACTGCCTGTGCCAGACACTGTATTCGATGCTAAGGAGCAAAGATACAGCATAAAGTTTACAGTCTATCAATCCAGTGAGAGACTCAGAGCGAGGGAAACAAAAGCAAAGTAAAAAGGAGAATTGATTACAGCGCGTGTCCGTTGTTTGCACTGACAGTCACAGGAGCCCTGGTGGTGCAGTGGTTAAGCATTGGGCTGCACGCTGCATGATGTGAAGCTCAAAACCACCAGAAGCTCTGTGGGAGAAAGATTGGGCTTTCTTCTCCCATTGACCATTCTAGTCTGGGAAATCCACTGGGGGTCACTGTGAATCAGCATTGACTCGGTGGCAGGGAGTTTGTTTTTTTGCTATTTTTTAGTCAAAGGAGGGTTTTATGAAAAATGACAAGGACAGGTGGAGGAGGATGTGAGAGAAGCGTGTTCTAGTTAGAAGGAGAAGCATGTGCCAAGGCCCAGGAGCCTACGAACTTTGTATATTTCAGAAGCAGGAGGCCTGTGTGGCTGAAGTGTAGGAGGAGGAATGAGAAGGAAGACCTAGGTGGAAGCTAGTGAGGCAGCCAGGGGGCTGTTCGCATCTTACAGGATCTTGTAAGTCAGGACAAGAGATGTGGATTTTATTCATTAGACCAGAGGATGCACAATGGTACAGATGGGAACTGGAAA
>NW_022103913.1:2898291-2899765 GCF_000313985.2 Echinops telfairi
GCATGTGTTTATTGGCCAGGTTAGCACAATAAACTACCTCAAGAGGCTTACAAAGAAAATTGAGAAAGAGAGTCTTGGGAGTGGGAAAAGGCAGGAGAGGGCAGGATCCTGAAAGCTTGGGAAAGAGAATCAGTGTGTTGAGAAGTTTCCACTGTGCCAGGTTGTTGAGGGGCACCAAGAGGAGTGTTTTACTTTGGGCAATGTGGAAATAAATGTTGATCTTGACTAGGCTAAATAATTGCGGAGCAGAGCCCATTGGCAATTGATTGAGGAATGGAAAAATTAAATAAAGAATTGAAGACAAGCATACATTAATTATTTGGGGTAGTTGAGCTCTACACAGTAAGAAAGAAAGAGAGGTAAGGAAGGAGACAGAGAGAAAGAAATGGGCAAAACGTGTGAGGGAATTAAGAAGGGGACACATGAGATGATGTTTGCATCAATTACACTGGGTGTTGCATGCAATGAGGAGGGAAAAGGGGATGACGAAACAGTGAATGAAAAGGCAAGTCCCTAAAGCAGAAATCCAAATTTCCCAGGGAGAGACTGACCTTTGAGCAGAAGGGAAAATAAGCGGAAGAAAGAAGAGGAGGAGAAGGAAGAGAGTGCAAAGACAAGATACAGGCGGGGATGAGGAGTTCCTTCTATTATATCTAATGGATCCTTGTTATTGTCAGTAGTGTATAAGCCCTGGTGGCATAGTAAGTTAAGCATTGGGCTGCTAGCCAGACAGACCGCAGTTTGAAACCACCAGCCATTCCATGGAAGAAAGATGAGGATTTCTACTCTCTGTACATTCTAGAACTTTCATAAGGTATGTCTGACTCATTGATCCTTACTAGCCCTGAGTAGGGACCATTTCTTCAGGCTTTGCTTTGAGCAGCCACTAACAAAGTACCAATTGATAATCCACAACTGTTTCTATTGATGCTGCTCCTGCTAATACTGCCTAACATGAGCCATGGCCTTCTAGAGACTGAACTCAAAGAAACCAGTCCTGTGGAACCGACGAGGCTTTCCAGGAACATCTCTGGTGCTCAGTAGCTCCTGTCCACAGTATCCTCACCCCAAACCAAGTTAAAGAGGCACAAGCCATGTGTGAAGCAGGGACACAGCCTGGGGAACGTGCAATCAGAGACAGAAGAAGATGCCCAAAGGACAGCCAGGCTTTCTCTGCCAGAGCAAAACTCAATCTTACAGTTCTACTTGAACAGAAGTCCAGGGCAAGGTTTAGACATAGAGAGGACGAGGGAATGAGCGAGGAGTAGTTGATTAGTATCCCCAGATCTGTTAACAAACATTCAACAAGGTCAGGACTTCCCTTCAGGTACTTTCTGGGGCTCAAAATTCCCATTGATTAAACACTGCCGAGCATTTCGCATGTCCTTCCAATCGTTGCATAAACTTGCTTTTACTGATGTGGAGAAGTTAGGGTTTAGGGAGGTTTGGCATGCCACCTTGGCCAGACAGGACA
>NW_022103913.1:2902120-2920805 GCF_000313985.2 Echinops telfairi
TCACACAGGCTGGTGTGCTTCTTCCATGTGGGCTCTGTTGCTTCTGAGCTAGATGGCTGCTTGTTTATCTTCAAGTAGAAAACCTCATCTTTTTCCCTCAGAGCAGCTGGTGGGTTTGAACCACTGAGCTTTTAATATGTAAGCTCAATACTTAACCCACTATGCTGCCAAGTTTCCTTACATATATGCATACACACATATATTTTTTGTTTATGAAAATAACACATGCATTCTGTATTTGTTTACCAACTGCTCCCTCCCCGAGAGATATTTTTGTAAATGCACTAGGCTTTTCTTTTTCACAGCCAAAAAAAATTAATGGCTATTTATGCTTACTAAAATACTTCCTAGGAAGAGGCACCAGTTGGCAAAAACTTTGAGAGCATGTATAATTTGAATAAAAACTGTGTGTGCACTGTGAGCTTTTAAATCAAAAGAGGTATATCTCAGGGTTATATCCTTTCACCATACTTCTTCAATATGTATGCGAGCAAGTAATCTGAGAAAATGAGCTACATGAGAAAGAACACTGCAGCAAAATTAAAGGAAGCTCATTAACAAACTATGATAAGCAGATCACACAACTTTGCTTGCTGAAGTTAAGAGGACTTGAAGTACTTACTGATAACACCAAAGACCACAACCTTCAGTGTAGATTTTATTTCAATGTAAAGGAAACCACCATCCGTACAACTGGACCAATAAGTATAATAAACAGAAAATACTGAAGTTTTTTAGGAATTCCTTTTACTTAGATCTACAATCAACATACCTGGGAGCAGCAGCCAAATAATTAAGCATAGTATTACATTGGGCAAATATGTTTCAAAAGCAAAAATATATCACTTTGAAGACTAAGGCATGCCTGACCAACCGAATGATATTTTCATCACCTCATATGCATTCGAAAGCTGGAAAATAAATAAGGATACCAAAGAGTCTATGCCTTGGAATTACAGTTTTGACAAAGAATATTGGATAGATCATGTATTGCCAGAGAATGAGAAAATCAACTCTGTTAAAAGAAGCACCAGAATGCTCTTTAACAGCAAGGATGTTGTTCTTCTTAGGTGCCATCAAGGCAGTTCAAGACCCCTAGTGGCCCTATGCACAACAGAACAAAGCCCTAACTTGGCCCGTGCCCTCCTCGCGGTCATTTCTGTGCTTAGAGCCATGGCAGCCACTGTGTCCACTCATCTTGTTGAGGGCCCTCCTCTTTTCCACTGCCCTCTACCTTAAAAAGTATGATGTCCTCCTCCAGGCACTGGTCTCTCTTGACAACATGTCCAAAACATGTGAGACAAAGTCTTGGCATCCTTGCCTCTAAGGAACACTCTGGCCATACTTCTTTCCAGACCGATTGGTTTACCCAATTAGTAGCCCTTGGTAGTTTCAATATTCTTTGACATCATAAAAATGCAAGTGCATTGATTCTTCTTCAGTCTTCTTTATTCTGTGTCTAACTTTCACACCTGTATGAGGCAACTAAAAGTACCATGGCTTGGACCAGGTGCACCCTATTCCTCAAAGTAATATCTTGCTTTCCAATATTCTACTGAGGTCTTGTGCAGCGGATTCACCTAATCAAAAGACCTAGTAGTCAACACGTGTTTTGATCTCTTGACTGCTGCTTCCATGAACATTGATTGTGGAGGCAAGCAAGACAAAAATCCTTGACAACTTCCATTTTTATCCATTTATTGATCCAGTTGTGAGGATTTTGGTTTCCTTTACATTGAGTTGTGGTCCATAGTGAAAGCTACAAACCTTGATCTTCATCAGCAAGTGCTTCAGATATTTCAGTAAGCAATGCTGTGTCATCTAAATATTTCAAGTTGCTAGTAAGCCTTCTTCCAGTCCTGATGCCACATTCTTCTTTCTATAAGCCAGCCATGTTAGGTAGGGTTCTCTAGAGAAACAAAACCAGGACACTTATAATTATTTACATATATATTCAGAAAGAAGGAATAAAACAAATAATTCATCCACACATACCTCACATCCATGGAACAGTTAATATTCCAGAAGTCCTTCAACTCAGGTGAGCTGTTGGGCCCAAGGTCAAGGAAGCAGAGCAGTGGAGTCCACCCTCAGGCAAGGCAGGCATAGTCTTCCCACAGGCATCAAACAGCAGAGCAGGTCAGCAACAGTTGGAGCTTAGTGAAGCAGCCTGGCCACCCCAACCCATCCTGCTTTACTAAGAACTCAAGTAATGCAAGGCGATCAGATCAACCAGCCTCAATCTCAAGCAATGTATGCACCAGCAGCATGGTGAAGGAGGTCTTGAAGGAGCCTCAAGCTCTAGCAACATGATCCACAGGTAGGCTTGGCCCACAAATAGTGTAGCTCACAGGTTGAGGCAGAGAACTAGCTAAAGCAGCAGCATGCTGGTCCAATCACCAGAGAGCAAGAAAGAGGTGGGTGAGCATTGCTGAGCCATTTATCTCCTTGCCCTCCAATCAAACTGCAACCTGATTAATCCTACATGTTCCTATTGGCCAGGTTGGCACAATAAACCTAACTATCTCACCAGCTTCCCTGATGATTTGCTCAGCATACGGTTTTAACAAGATGAGTGAGAGGATACAACCCTGATTTACACCTTTCCAGATTTTTAACCATGCAGTATTCCTCTGTTCTATTCACACAACTCCCTCTTGATCCATGTGAAAGTTCCGCAACAGCACAATGTAGTACTCTGGAATTCCTATTCTTCTCAAGGCTATCCATGGTTTGTTATGCTCCACATAGTTAAATGCCTTGGCATAATCAATAGAACACAAGTAAACATCTTTATGGTATTTTCTGCTTTCAGCTAAGATCCATCTGACACCAGCAATGTTATCCCGTGTTCCATGTCCTCTTCTGAATTTGTCCTGAACCTCTGAGCTCCATATTAATATACTGCTGCAACCCTCATTGAATAATCTTCCGCAAAATTTTATTGGCATATTTCAATGCATTGTTCTACATTGAGCTCATTCTGTTGGGTCACCTTTCTTTGGAATGAGTAAAAATATGGATCTCTTCTAATCAGTTAGCCAAGTTGCTGTGTCCCAAATTTACTGGCACAGATGAGTGGGTGCTTCTAGTTCTTCATCAGCTTGTTAAAAAATTTCAATTGGTATTCAACGAATTCCAAGAGCCTAGTTTTTGGCTAATGCTTCCAGTGCAGCTGGAATTTTTCTTTCTATTTGATTGGCTATTTCTCACATGCCACCTCCTGCAATGGTTGAATGTCAACTACTTCTTTTTGGTACAGTGACCCTCTGTTTTCTTCGCTTCTTCTTTTGATTCTACCTTTATTGTTCCATATTTTGCCCATAGAATCTTTTAATATTGTAACTTGAGGCTCAAATTTTTTCTTGAGTTCTTTCAATTTAATATATGCTGAGTATATTCTTCCTTTTCGGATTTCTAACTCTTGATCTTTGCATATTACATTATAAAGCAAGATTAGTGAGAATTTATCTCACAAACTTTGGACATATTATTAGGATGGTTCAGAACCTGGTTAAGGAATCATGATTGGCAAAATAGAAAGACAGCCAAAAAACAAAGCAAAGCAAGACCTTGAATGAAGTGGATTGATATGGTGACTTCAGCAATGGGATCAACCTAGCCTTGGTTGTGAGGGTAGCGCAAGCCTGGGCATCATTTTCATTGTTGTTGCACACAAGAGTAGCAACTGACTCAAGACCATCTAAAAACAACAGATATAGATGTTTGTATATATGGAAATATACATTCCTATACACACATGCCCATGTGAGGTAGCTAGTTTATTGTGCCAACCTGGCTGATAAACACATGTGGGATTAATTGAAAGGTGGAGGGATAAATGGCTCAGTGAGCCTCGCCTTTCTAGTTCCTGGGTCTCTTGCTTTCTGATGGACAAACCAGAGTGTAGCTGCCTTAGCCAGTTCCCTGCTTTAGTTGGCAAGGCTCACTTCCTGCAAGACATCCCCAAGGAGAAGATGCATAGACCTACCCTGTTGCAGCCCTGGGTGCTAGAGCACCCGTGTAGAGACCCCTGCCAGTGCTGAGATGTTTACACATTTACTGACTCGGCTTTCCTCCTGCAGTCGGCATCATAGTGTGTGTTTTGTGAGATGGAGGAGGACTTTGTGAATTGGTGTCGGACTTATGGGTTAATGTTGGACTTGTAGGCTTGGGCAGCACTGGGTTGGGATGTTTTCTTGATGCGTACTTAACCTTTATATAAAATTCTCTCTTATACATGAGTTTCTGTAGATTTGTTTCTCTAAAGTACCCAGACTAATACACCATGAGAGGCGTTTCAACAATTCATGTACAATTTTGCCATTTTTAACAGATGTTGGTAGTTAATTACTGCTGCCGATGGAATTAAATCTTCCTTCTCAAAAACTCACTATCTTTGAGTTGGTTCAGACTCAAAATGACCCTAGAGGACAGAGTAGATCTGTTCCTATAGGTTTCCAAGACTTTAAATCTTTAAGGAAATATAAAGCTTCATCTTTTTCCCATGGAGCAGCTGGTGGTTTTGAACTGCTGACTTTGAGGTTAGCAGCCCAGTGTATGATCCACTATGCCACATCAGAACCAAGAACTGGTTGATGTTCCATGAATATTCGAATGAAACTTATAAGTATTCTTTAGTTGCAAGAATAAGTATTCCTCGGTGCAGTGGATATACCATCTGAGTGGGCTATTGGGGCCTTCATGTGGGGAATGTCCTTAAGCACAGTTATCACACTTCTGTTGAGAGGTCCCAGTAGATCTCTTGGCATCACTGGAAAGAAAGAATACACATCATGCAAAATAAGAACAGGAAATTCCAAAATGAAGTGTAGCTGGTATAGGCATGGCCCCTAGAATACAGTGGACTTCAGGAGGATGCCTTTGGAGGTCAGACAGATCAGCAGTGATCCAAGAAGTCAGAGATTAGACAGATCAGCAGTGATCCAAGAAGTCAGAGACCTCCTTGGCGCAAAGGGACCAAAACCAAACCATCCCTATTCCCATCAAATCAAGTCAGACTCACCATGACCCACACAGGGCTTCCGACACAGACAGTCCCAACTTTCTCTTGCAGAGCCGCTGATTGTTGGGGACCACTGACCACTGACCACCAGAGCTCCATCAGCACAAAGGGAAGCCCTACATAAATCCCATACCTGTTACCAGCATGGAAAATGGCCTATGATTAAAAACATACCTCCTTAAGGGAAGCAATGAGAAAATTGAGGTTCCACGCCAAAGCGGTGAGGAGGGCTCCCATCGAAACTTGCTCCGCTTGTCAATAGGAATTTGTTGTTCAGTGGGGGGTGGGGGGAGGATGTACTAAGGACAATCAGTGATTCCCTCCTTCCACCATCTTTGTCAAGGAGCTGCTCTGGGCCAGGCCAGTTCCAAACACCGACGAGGTGAATAAGACAGATAAGGAACTTATCTGCTGGGAGCTTGCAGTGCAGTAGCCAGAGGCAGATTATGAAAAAGCAAATAAAATGACCTGGAGAGTGGTGAGAAGTGTCATCCGAGCCACTCCAAAGAGGCCGTGGAAGTGGCAGAGAATGAAGTGGATCTCCAAAGAACAAGTCATCCATGTTTAAAGGGCACACTCTGGCCAAGGCCTTGAAACAGTGGGCAGGGGCACAGGTGGCAGCTCCAGCCCATTCGGCACACCTGGAAAGCAAGGGGACAGTGGCGAGCCGCCCTTCCTTCAGAGTCAGAGCGTGGACACACTCAGTGTGAAGGCAGAGTTGCTCCAAGCCTTAATGCTCTCTGCTTCCATTTTACCCTGCTGACCATGCAGCTGGTTTTCCAGAGGGCTTAAAATGTCAATTTCAATAGAAATCCTTTGTGACTGACTCATCACCGTTCCCCTTAGTGTTCCCCTCGGTGCATCTACCCTTTAGGACGTTGTGGTTTACAGCAGACAGCCAGTATCTGCTGGAGGGAGGGAGACAAATGATGGCAATGCCCTTGGAGCTGTGGGCTCTTTGCTAATTGGCAGAGGCTCTTTTCCAGAAAAACATACCATGCTAATTAAACAAACCCCTTTCTCCTGACAAATGAAAACGTGGGGAAACTCTTCTCCGGTCAGACAGAGAGCAGTCCCGGCCCCACTGTGGCCCCTTTTTCCAAGAGGATGGATTTCTCCGCAACAGCAATAAAAGACTTTTGCAGACGGCAGCGCTCCCATCTTTGAAGCACTGGACAAACATTAGCTGATGAATCTGCTCCCCACGCTGTGGGTAAGAAGAATCAGTAGTCACTGTTTGCCTGTCGGGACACTGGAGGAAACAACCTAGGTGACTTTGCCAAGGTCAAGTAGGAAGTTGGCTTGACACCAGAAGAACATCTAGGAAAGACTTAGCCCTGGGCAGCTAGGCTCACCTTAGGGCCTCTTGCTTCTCCTTCTCAAACGGATGTTGAGAGATCTTCTCCATCAATTCAGGCATAGGGAAGTAGGTCCCAGCATGTCTAGATGGGATCCCAAAGGAGTGAACTCCATTTTATGGGGTACTACTTCAAGAGACCAAATTTGTGGCAACTTCCATTATGGTTATACAGTAGGTATTTGAGTTTTATTTTTCACTTTTAGAGTTTGTTTGTTTTTTAAGAAAGAAGTCAAAATAAGGGACTTTTCCAGAGACCCAGCTCTTGTGACTGACGAAATCCTAAGATACCCTGAACCCAGCCCTATACTACCAACTGCTTTACTTAGCTTGGCCACAACCGGTGTCCTCTGTCACCTTCCCATTCTGTTCCTCTCCAGCCCCCTCGTCTCAGGCCAAGCGCCATGAGCCTTCCACGCCAACAGCAAAGCAAATGCACTGCCATCGAGTCGATTCCGACTCATAACAACCCTACAGGGCTAAGTAGATCTGCCAGCGTGGTTCTCACAACTGTCAGTCTTCCCGGGACGAGACAGCCTTCTATTTCTCCTGTGGAGCAACTGCTGGGTCCTAATGGTGGACTTTGTGACCCACAGCTGGACCCAGACCTATCAGGGCGCCTTCGTCTCTCCCAGGTCATCTGCAATTCACACCAACATCTCTAACTTTCTTTGCCACGATCCTTTGTCCATACAACTAGTCTCGTGGGTCGAAAATAGCTATTTTTGTCTAAACAGGGAAGCTTGTACTCAGGACGCTAACAGAACTGGGCATCTAGGCTAAGTAGAGATCAGGAATGACAGCAGTGATTGTCAGGGAAACATGATGTAAACTGTAGCAATCCAGAGTGCTTGTGTCCTGTCTACAGGGAGCCATCGTGGCGGATGGATTGTTTTGTTTTATTTGGGCCAGTTCATGTTTCTGAATGATTGCTTCTTGTGTTTTCTTGTTAATTGTGACATCTGTATATGTTTACCAGGTCCGCTTGACGACATTGTGCGTTCTGAACAAGCAAATTGTTTGTCCTCTTCATGCTTGTTGCCTCTTGAGAAAAAACACACCTAATAAACATTTCTCGGACGTTTACTTCACAGGGTTAATTGAATGTAACTTTGAGTTCTTTGAAGAAATCACACCAAAAATGCCAGCTTATCTTCCTTAGTTTAAGGATGACAATAATGACAGCATCTTTCAAGCAGTTTTCGGTGTTTATGTTTTGTTTTCTATTTAGTTTCTCATTATCCTTTCAAAATACCCCAGTTTTTACTTGTAAAAGAAAGTCAGATGCATTTGGGGGCATTCTGCGGTCCTTGTTGAGTTTTAAAATCAGTGGTGAGATGATCCTGGAGTGGACTTTGAAAGTAGACTTTCTTAAAAATAATAAAAATAAAAAGAAGAAAGCATGCCAACATCCACTGCTGGTTGTTGTAGCAATCTTCTGGTAATCTCATTGGATGGCAAAGCCTTATAAACAGATTTGGATGGAGAGAAATGGAAAAAGGGGGGGGATGGGTGAAGAAAAAGAAACACGGAGCATTTGAAATCTCTGAAAATAAGTAAGGAAAGGTATAGCCTCTGATTTCTTTGAAAATAGATGTCAGCTTACCATAGTGGTCACGAGGTCTGCATCTGGGGCGGGGGTGGAAGGGGAACTGCTGGAGAATAATATGATTCACTGAATCTTATCAGTCACCCCCACCCTCAAGGACCTCACATCCTCCCGCTGGTGTGGGGATCAAGAGGATTTTGATAGAGAGAACTCTTTTTAATCCTGGCAGCACTGAGACATCTGGGCTGTGAAAGGCCACATGAGGCGGGAGCACTCCTCAGCTGCTGTGGGCTCCTGTGCTTGCTGTCACTGTATGTTTCCCATGAGCAGTGGGCTCCGGGGGCAGCACCAGTCTCTGAGGAGTGCTGCCCGAGCAATGGGCACCCTGTTGTCATGCTGCAGCAAGCCTGCTGCCTGGCTGGACAGAAGGAGCTGGCAAGTCCCACTTCATTTCTTTTCTCCTTTAAAGACAGATCATTAGGGTCTTGAGTTACTGTGAGGTTTGCACGCTGTTGGTTATTGAGGGGAGGTCATTGACTTTTCTTCTGACAGAGGCCGGTGAGAGATTTTTCTGTGTCAGTAATAATGTGATGATTGTATATGGAGAGTGGTGACTATGCTTCGGGCCCTGTTCCTAGCACTTAACAAGTATTCACTTATTTTAATCATCACAAGCCTCCTGGGATCAGAACTACGCCTGCCTCCTGCCTCCTCCATGTAGCATCCGTGTGATGGTTGGTGGGTCAGCTCTGTGGCTTCTGGGCACTTCACTCTACTCATCTGTGAAGTGGAAATAATGATGCATGCATCCGCAGAGGGTGATTGGGAAACTGCAATATGGTGGTCCCAGTAGAGGATTGTTAAGTGTTCAGTTCGAATTTCCCCATATTATTGTCAGTACCATCCTTCCACACCTCCGCTAATGAGTTCATTCTCTCCTGCTAGTCTGCTGATTTCTCACAGGGCTGGCTTTCCCCACAATCTGAATTTTGTCCGGGTTAGATGGTCGAGGTTGTAGCAAATACATCCTTCACATTTGCTTACCTGCTGTGGGGCCATCAAAGTTGTACAGCATCCTGCAAGGCACAGGGAAACCTGAGGGTTGGAACTCACCGGGTCTCCTGGGTTTTCCGCCATTGAAGAACAGTCTTTCCAATACTGCTCATCTCAGTGGAAAATGTTTTAGTTTTCCTTCTCTGACAGCTTTCTGCCTTAAATAGGGTCCGGCTATTGCCCATTGTGCTGCCTTGAATTGGCTAAGACCCCTTAGCCAAGTCACTAAGACCCCTGCTGTTGTTAGGTGCCATCGAGTCAATTCTTAGGCACAGCGACCCACTGCACCGCAGAACAGAACACTGCCTGGTCCTGCGCCCCTCATACTTGTTCCTATGCCTGAGCCCGTTGTTGTAGCCACTGTGTTAACCCACTTCCTTCAAGGTCTTCCTCTGTTTCACTGCCCCTCTACTAAACACAATGTCCTCCTCCAGGAACTGGTCTCTCCTGACATCATGTCCCAAGTATATGAGACAAAGCTTCACCACCCTTCTTCTAAGGAGCATTCTGGCTGTACTTCTTCCAAGACAGATTTGCTTGTTCTTTTGGCAGGCCATGGTATTTCACGATTCTCTGCCAGCACCATGATTCAAACTCATCGATTGCTCTTCAGTCTTCCTTATTTAATGTCCAGCTTTCACATGTAGATGAGACCATTGGAAATACCATGACTTGGGCCAGGCGCATCTTAGTCCCCACTATGTTCTATGTAGTGCTATCATATAGGCACATCTCCAAGGTAAAATTCACTGAATGGAATATTGTCTGCTGGCACATGGTCATCCACCAGCTCGTCTGAGGAGTGCTGTACTATAATGTACCTTGCTGTTGGGGTTCATAGTAACTGGCAGTCCTGTGTCCTCCCAAAGCTTCCCATTCAACCCCTCAGAACCCTGACCACAAGCTACTAAAGTTGCCTGTTAACTTTGTCTCCCTCTCAAAGACAGGAGCAGGTGGGAGGGCAGTGCCCTGTCACAGTTATTGTGGTAGCTCCATTGACTTGCCACACAGAAAGTACACATTGTACATGTCGTTGGGTGGATGGACTCAGAATGAAATAAAACTAGCAGTCCCTTCGCCTCTGTGGTCTTGCAATAGGTGGTTGTGATGACTAAAGATATGGGGGATATTTTCACTAGTGAATTTCAAACACACTGCGCTCCTTTCTCATCCCTTAGCTTCAAGCCCCCAAACCCCAGCCACCAATGTCCCTCCATCCTGGCTGCCTCAGCCAAATGTTGGTCCAACTTATCTGCTCAGAAACTCAGCTATGTACCACAGAACCCTCTAGGGGCAGCTTTGGAAAAAGGAAATTCAGTGTCACTGCCTTTCCTCTCAAGGAGCTCTGGTGGCATCATGGTGACGTGCTGGGCTGTTAACCTTGAAGTCAGCAGTTTGAAACCACCAGCTGCTCTGAGGAAGAAAGATGAAGCTTTCTACTCTGTGAGGAGATGCAGTTTCAGAAACGCAAAGGGGTCCTACAGAGTCACTATGAGACAGCATCAAATTGATGGCAGTGAGAAAGAAAAAAGGCCCTCCTTCCCCGACTTCTTCACACCAGCCGAGGACCCTCGCTGGCCACCGCTGGGAGACATTTTCTCTCCAATCTGATCATAGACTTGATTTTCTCCAGAATCGTCTGCAGCACAGGGCCATGGGATTGTGCTCACGCCACTGTTACCCAATTAATACTCATTTTAGCAGTATTCCAGGAAATCATTAGTACATTGGTTCATTATTTTAACTCTGCCCAAGTGGGAATTCTTCTAATTAAAGAAGATCATGTGAAAACCTAAAATTTGCACAGACCATAGTGTCAGTACATCTCCTTAGCCAAAGGACAAACAGCGCCCAGTGCCCTGGTTATCTTAGGGCTCTGGCACCACTGGCCTGACACATGTTATTAAACAAGACTAAGCTGGGTCAGGGGGAGAGAAAACTAGGCAGGAAAGTGATGGAACAGCATGCTTCTGTCCCGGTTGAAAGTAATAGGGCTATTCGGCTAGGACAAGCCCTGCCTTGCCCGGTGTGCTCATCGCAGCAGCAGAAGGAGAAGAGGCCCATGGAGTTCTGTGTGTCCTGCCACATTGTATGTAGTACAGAAACTCTTGGAATACATAGTGTGATTTGCAGAGCTGAGCAGAACAGAATTTGCCTAGATGGAACATTTGCTGTTAGAGGCTCTCACCACCCATCAGCCCTGTCAGGATGAGCCAACTGAATCTTCACAAAGATCTAATTTTAGAGAAATCAGAGCTTGGTAATGTGTGCCCAGGATAATGGGAATAAATGTGACTTCCATTAGTTAGATGACCAGAAGATGTACTATAACTTGTCTTTGCTGGGCCCCACAGCTGACTCATTTTAAATTTAATTTATCCTCAAAAATTGATTTTCTTTATTTGATTTACCTCCCCCATCAGGCTTTCTACTACAACTGCCCAATCGCATGGCCATTAATAACCACAGGACTCTCTGAAACTTCCTTGAGACTCACACCTTGGGGTTATTTGTTTCTGCAAATTATACTCTGAACTCTCTAATGAGAATATTTTGAAAACCCAACAGTGTCTTATGTTTAACTTTCCCAGCGCTGAAGGGCAAATGGAAGCAGCACTGGCCACGGGCCTCTCAGCACTCACTGGAGTGTGCAGTCATGGCCAAGTCTGAGAGCTGCTCGGGGTTACTCCCCAAGAGCATAGCTCGGCCCGGAAAGTAAAGCAGGGTTCTCCCAGCTGCTTCTGTCTCTGGCAGCATCTTACCTCCAGTATCAATCACATGACTGCAACATTTGCTCAGGACCAGTTAAAGACTGAACAAGCAACCAGCAGGAAGGAATTGGGGTATGTTTTCTCTCTGTGATGTAAGAAGCTGTAGCCTCAAGAAGGACTGGCCAGTGAGGAAACACAGAGTCAAGAACGTCTTCTGAGCTTTGGGCTGGAGAAACCTCTTTCCCTCTCTCCACAGGCTTTTGCCCGGTTTAGAAGGACTCGGTGATGTGGAGTTGTGTTTTAAAGGCTGAGTATATTTGTAGTGATCCTTGCTAGTAATTTTTAAGTGGAAACAGCTGTTCTGTGTCACCCACACAGTCCTCGTTTAAGTCCTGAAAAAAACATAATTCAAACCATCCTCTCCCCACCCCAAACCTACTCCGAATGCTCATTTGTGTGGCTCTGTCCCTCTCAGGCCCTTTACTGCTTGCCCTAGGTGGGCAAGCCAGTGAGAGAGAGATGAGTCAGCATGGCGTAGGTGGAGCCCTGCCAGCAGGGAGAAGTCCAGGACCCAGACATTTGATGGAATAACAAGGACTATGAGCAGCCCAGGGTGCAACCTACATAAGGGGGCAGTGTTTCTCCCTCCATTCTTCCCACGTGTGCTTATTCAACAATTACTATGTGCCAGTAAACATGCTCCCAGCTAGAGATGAAGGCCAAAGATGCGGATACAGCTCTCAGGGCACTCGCAGTCCAATGAAGTAGACTGATGCTTAAAAAGAAAAATCACGATACCAAGAACTCAGTACTGTGATGGAGGAAGGTTCAAGGTGCAATGGTAGCTCAGAGAAGGGTTGCTGGACTTTTCCTTACCTCCCTTGTACACCCACCTCTTGAGTCCCACGAAGAAGCAGGCATGGGAGACAGGGTGAGCCCAGTGAGTGCACTGGAAATGGGTTCTCCCCCGCAAGGCTTTTCTCCATTGCCTCACTGTGCTGCAGCATGCCCCATGAATGGTGGGACCACTTCAAATGCCAGTGTCCCAGCTTGGGCCAGTCCCCAGAGCAGACAAGAGGAGTGATGCCGGTTTGGTTTGGCCCAGAATGGAGCACAAAGAGAAACTCAGTGCTTTCCAAAAGCCAAGAGCTCAGAAGATGGCTCTCTATGGCTCGGTGTAAGTGACTTTCAATCACCCCTTACTCCCAGGAAATGCATTTCTCTGTAAGTAGATTAGAAATAACATGTGCACTGTTTTGGCAGGATTTAGAGAGTAAACAGAATGACTAGAGTGCTGGAAAGAAATCTTATGATGACCAAGAAGGCCCTGGCAATGTTTCCTGCCATGTGTCTGCCAGGACCAAGCTGGCTGTAGCTTAGACTGTTCTAAGCCAATTTCCCCAAACTACCTGGGCCCTGGATGTGTTCTGTGGATTGGCTATTTAGCTGTATTCCTATGGCTGTGGTAATTGCTGGGTGTCATCAGGGAGATTTCTGACTCACCACAATCCCACAGGACAGGGGAGGATGGCTCCTTGGGCTTTCCAAGGCTGGAATGTTGATGGACACAGATTGCCAGGTCTTTCTCTCATGGAATCACTAAGAGGGTTCCAAGTGCCAACCATTTGGTCCGCTGCACCACCAGGATTCCTTGTCCTTACAACTACAAGAGGACAAGGAAGAAGGGAGAGAGTGACAGGGAACAGCCTCCAGAATAGAACCCTTCCCATCACTGATCCCGCACCCGCCTTGGGTTGCCATTTGGCCAATAGAGTTTCAGAAGCAGCAAGACACCGAACTGCAACTCTTCCAATGACAATTTGTCCTCAAGCACAGATAGAGCACCAGCCACACCTGCCTTGAAGAACTGCCCCAGCCGTTCCTGTCTCTGTGGAGGTTCTCAGCAGGATACTTGATCCATCACTCGAGTTCATTTTTAAATCTAACCTCTCCACGCTTGGTTTGGTCTCTTGTCTAACAGTTGGTCTTTATCAAAGTCTCAACAAAAGTTAGCGCTCTTGTTCCAAAAAGTGGTCTCTTCCCCCTCCCCATCTCCCAAAGGAGGGTATTTGAAACGAGAGGTGGAATGTCTAGAGAAGAGCCTGCCCTTGAGGAAGGACAGAGTCAGCATCATAAGGCAGGAGTTGCTGTGGTACACAGCCTGCCGTCTTATTCTGAATCGTGGTCAGGAGCGAGGGGAGCAGAAACTTAAGAGATGACTTGGCTTCAAATGCATGATATTATTTCGAAGTCGTGGCCACTCCACTGAAGCAGTGATGCAAACAATGGCGTGAGAAACTCAGCTCAGAGACGCTGACCTTCTAAGAAGCCGAGGTTGCCAGACGAAGGTCCAGAGGATTGCTTCTCTGAAGGCTTCATGGAGAAAGGTAGTTTTTCATCTGCCAGACAGAAGGCCAACATGATGTATCGGGTGCCTTCACTAGTCCTGTCTCATCTTCTTGCCTGAGGAGCCAGTGTCTAATTTGGAAAAGGCCTGCTTGCTACCTGAGGATGCATCAAGAAATTCACCTGCTTCTCTTTTTCAGGGGACAGATTTCAAAGATAGACAGAATGGAAGTTTGAAACAGCCTCATTCGACACAAAGACTCATGCTTCAAAGCCTGCCAGATCAGCCCATTTATAGAGGTATTTTGATGACCTCGCAATTCGAGGTCAACTGTAGGGAAACTACTTTTGTTCCTCCTTAAACTTGATTCCTGCTGCTTTTGACTTGATGCTGCATTGAGTCTTGCTACACATACCAGCTCTTGTCAGTAAATGACAGAAATGGGTTACGCCATATCTACTGCCATTGTGAGAGGGCAGCTGAGTGTTTTCCTGATGTATTTTGGTTCCCTTAAAAAAATTGGCAGTATTCGTCTCTAGTTCCTCCATGGAGATCAGAATGTCATGTCTTCTTGTCACCTTCCAGCAGACAAGTAAAATGTATCTCATCCTGTAAAAGGACTAACTCACTGAATTTTCCCCCAGCCCAGTGTGTAAATATGACACATATTTAAAATATTTTCTAAGTCTGAAATTAGAAAGACCTCAGATAAACTGAAATCTGGAATCACAATCCTCGCACTCCAGGCTCACAGTATTTAGGCTTCGTCTTCAGTAGACAGGGGCCAACATCAGCTAGAGCAAGAGCTAGAGGAAAAGACTGTTCAGAACATAGCTACCTTCCAAACCACTGTCTGCCTAGTCGAAGCACATCCTTTAAAAAAAACCACAGGAAGAGAGACTTTTTGGCCAATACTTTATTTTATATGACAAATTTGACTTACAGTGTGTTTTAAAATAGCATCACTTGGTCATAATCCTCCCCATTACTCAGCTTTGTTCTGCAAGCTAAAGCATAGCTGCTGGTAGGTGAAGCGCCCGCCCTGTTGAGATATAAAATTTCATTGAGAAGAATTCCTCAAAGCCTGGCAGGAATGAATTATTATGTGGCTGAAAGATAACTTTGAACCGGAATAAGGAGTCCTTGATTCAAGCCCCGCTTCTGCCACACACTTTATTGCAGGCCCTGAAGCCCCTCATTCTTTCCCATACTTTGAATGTTCTTATCAGTAAAAATGGGAGCACACACCTCACAAAGCAGATGTTTGGAAAACGGGAGATATTGTATGTGAAAAGTTTTTAAACTATTGTGAGCTCTATTATGTACAACTTAGCATGATAGCCAAGTGGTTTTGGTTGTTGTTGTTTTCTAAACCTCCCGCTTTTCCTACCCCGGACATGATAGCTACGTGTTTTGATTCCATTTTAATATTCAAGTAACCAGGAGATAGGTTCATAATCCACAAGTAAGGAAGGCGCATTGATTTATTAATGAAGACTATTTCTGATCTCACACCAAAATAATATGCCATTTCTCTTTCTATTGGGAGCAAATACAGACACCATATACTTCCATAGTTCATTCAAATCTAGAAGTATTGTACACTTCCTACCACAATCAGTCTCTAAACATTCTTTTTTTTCTTGAACTCCTTAACTTCAGCTTAGTTTTACCACCCCCCATGGAACCTCCCAGAAACCCTTATTCTAGTTGCTGTACCTAGAGGTTCACCAATCCTGGGCTTCATAGACTGGAAAACAGAACATATAACAAAAATTCAAGAGGGTCACCCCCAATGACGTAGCATATTTGAATATGAACAAACAAAAATCAAAAAAAATTTCAGAAAATGTTGAAAACCAGATCAGGCCTAACATGCATCAGAGAGGGGATCAGCTAACAATATTTTGATTGTTCAAGTAAAGTTTATCCTTTTGACCTTCTATAATCATCTCGCCAATGTACTCGGTTTGGGAACCAGTTTCTTCCCATCCCTCTCCTATGAATAGAGGGAACTTACTGGTGGTTTATTTCCTATGTAGAACCCACAAATGTATCTTGGGCTCCCACTGCCATCCATAGCCTTCTGCAAACTAGATTCTCACAGTTTAGGCCCTGATACTATTTCCCCCTTCAGCTTTGGATTATATGATTTGCAGCCCTTGGGCCACTGATATTGGTGTGCTTCTTCCATGTGGACTTAGTTGACACCTCATATAGATAGCTGCTTGTTTGTAAACAAGCCTTTAAGACCCAAGACACTATTTTATCTGATAGCCAGGCATCATCTAATTTCTTCACCACACTTTGCTATAGCACCCATATCTTCTGTCCTACCTTCCTGAGGGTGAGTATTAAGCAGGGCCATGATGTAAGAACTAATTGTTCTTAAATTGGAACTAGAATTTAGGGTGAGCCCAGAACCCATTCCTGGATCTATGTTTTTTGTAATATGCCTTTGGCTCCCTTTAGAAAACCCCTTGTTAATTTGCGGTAGAATCTTATTACTCATCTCCCTGGAGCATAAAGATCTTCTGTTAATATTGTCTTTGATTAACCCCTGATACTAGTTTTTTAAAGCTCTGTTGAGAGAGGAATATTGGGCCAATGTAGGCTAACTCCATATCACAAAACCGGAATCATTCCTACAGAAGCACTCCTTTTGTGGCTGGACACTATTTACACAGACAATAGGAGTTGGTTGTCAAGGAAAGTTTACAATAATATTCACTGAGATGTCAGTCACAGGTTTGCCGAAAAATAATGTATATCTTAATACAGCATCTAGGGCATTGATGTAGCAAGACTATCATTGCCCACCTACCAGCAGCTCAACAGTCTTGGTACAGCTGTCTTCAGCCTCCTCAGACACCATGAACTTTCCGTCTCAAGTCCTCAGGTGCCAAGTGTTTCTGAGGTAGAATCCCGTTTACCCAGTGGAATTTCTGCATAGGATTTCACTGCTGCAACCTCTGGGGCATGCTGTGCCCCCTGAAGATCCAGGATTCAATGCTCTGGTGTTCCATGGCACTCAGCCAGGGTCCCCAGGATGTGCCCAGGAGCCCAGGCCAATGTGGCCCATTTGGTGATGCATAGCAGGGACACCCTCCCCCCCAAGGCCCCCAGAAGCATTTCCAGCCATTCTTCCACTTGGAGGTCTGTCCTCCCACTTTTCCTCCCAACAGTCAGGCTACCCCGGAAATGATAGCTGAGTTTTTTTATTCCATTTTAATATTCTGAGTAACCAGGAGAGAGGTTCATAATCCACAAGGAAGGAAAGCACATTGATTTATTAATGAAAACAATTTCTCATCCCACACCAAAATAATAGGCCACTTCTCTTTACAAACCATGGAGCATTTTCTGTTTTCCATCTGTAGACCTAAATTATCAAAATTCTGAGTCTCAGGGCTTGTTGATCTTGGTGTATGGCTTTCCGGGACATTTCACTGTCTTTTCTGCTCACCAAGACATTCTTCGCTGTGCTCCTAAAGTGTAAACCCTCCTAATGTGACAGAACTCGGGCAGTGTAGTCGTGGCCACTGTAGATGAATGACTCTGTTGATCGAGGCCCAACTAGTATAAACTGATCTTGCTCTTAAAGAAATGACCATCATCTCACACTGACTGTGTGTGGCAAGAAGCTTATTTTCATCTTGATTGACCTGGACATGGAAGGTTCCTTGGAAATCAAGTTGTTTACAGAAAAAGTTCTCCCCTTTTACAAATCTTAGGCAAGCCACTTAACCTTCTGGGCACCCATTTCCTGATCTAAAATGAGAGGCCTGAGCACATTCTACATGTTTCCAGATAAACAATCTAGTTTAACTCGAGGACATTCTTGGCCCTGGTTGGACTTTGGTCCAGAATGTTTTTTAATGTAATTTTCCTTCTGTTTCTCTCAGAATACAAAGTAAGACCACCATGTGCTTATCATGTCTACAAAGCTGCTTGACGGGTCCTGTGACATCAGTTCTTCTAGATATCCTAGTTCTCCGGATTGTCATCCCTGCACACACTGGATAATGCGAGCCAGTTTCCTTAGACCCTCTGCTATGTGCCCTAGCTACCTATGTACCCATTGTGATTAGCATCCATGAGCCTCACCACTAGGGAGCAACCTGCATGCTGGGAGAGTGGGCAGGAAAGCAGAAGCATCTGGGTCTGACATTGATGCAAGCTTGGAGCCTAAATTAAGGTTTCAAACGTTTTTAAAAGTGTAACATGTTCTGGCTTTGTTTTGTACAGGCCACATCATCCCCATCTCACTACAAGCATGCCAGGCTCCTGTTGACTTGAAACCAGTTGAAAATCCACAGAAGCCTGAGATTTACTTGGCCTTCTTCTAATAAGGAGATTGTTCCACGGTGCTTTGGAAAAGTAAAAAGGTGCCCCCTGGACACTGTTTAAGAACTTCACTCACAGGCAGACTCAAACTGGTTGGCAAATGAAAGCTCTTTAGAAGTTGAGCCTTATGGGCCTTCCTTTCTAAACTGCTTAAAAATGGAGAAAATGGCGTGTAGTCCTACAGCTTGGTGAATATTGAAGGACAGCATGAACACCCCCTTTCCACTTGACTCTAATGTATCTCTCCATTCAGACATGCTGCTACTGAAGAAAGTTTTTTTTCAATCATTTTATG
>NW_022103913.1:2922123-2933554 GCF_000313985.2 Echinops telfairi
AGACCTGCAGAGATAATAACATGCACAAAAACAAGACAGAGCAAAACCAAGTAACAAAATAAAACAAAACAACAACAAGCCAATGACAAAAAAACAAAACAAAACACAACAACAAGAAAGAAAAGCTTGTTGTTAGTTCGAGGACTGTTTGTTGGCCTTCCGACATGTTTTCCACAATTGAAGATGTTTGGATTCAACTTAGAACCTAAAAATTATGAAATGACAGTCTTTACTCCCACAAGAGCAATGCATGTTTTGTCTGGCCTTGAGCCAGTTCACGTGAAAAGTGTAGCCTTAAATTCCAAAGTAGAGGGGGAAAAAAATTCCAAAGTAAATTACACAAGGAGTGAGCAGCATCCCTCTATCAGTGAGCCGAGCAGCATAGACAAGGATGCACACCATTTTAGAAAGCAGTAGGTATACACACACACACCTTAATGTCCACCTCACATTTGTGGGAAAAACTCAGAAATTTCCAGCCACCAGTTCCATTTCCAGCTGCCACAGCAAAGGGTCTGGTGGGAAGTGACATGGACCAGACCCATGGAATGCCTGAGAACATTCCTTTGCTCTCGCCAATATTTGTGTCCAACCTTTGTGTTTGCACTGGGAGAAGACAACCTTTTTCCCTTCCACTTTCTGTTGATATATTCCCAGAAGACCGCTTGAGATAGCAGGAATGAAAAGGTTAAGAAGGCACATCTTTAAAAGGACATCTGTTTATTTATCCAGGACTACAGAAACGTGAGAGAAATAAAAGATTCTAGGAATCTCAGGCTCAGCTGGAAAGTGAGAGAAACCCTGTCCTTACTACATAACCCACAAGAAAATCAGCTGCCGGGGAATCAACCCCAACTCTCCGTGAACTCACGTAGGTTCAAGGAGAACTGGGCTGCATGGGCTTCTCAATGGCTGGGTTTCAGGACGTGGATCACCAAGTCCTTCTTCCAAGGTCCCTCCAGGTAAACTCCTCCTTTCAGTTAGCAGCCAAGTGCTTTAACCATTTGCACCACTAGACACTATTAAAGAAATCATCAAGCCAAGCCTGGTTCAAGTGTTCAGAGTTTGGTGGGGCGGGGGTGGGGGTGAGGGGGGAAACAGGAACATACCTGGAAGTTAAAGAAAAAAAAAGCATGTCATGACTGAAATGAAGAGTAACACTTTTTATACTTCTATTTCCTCATTACTTTTATGAGAAATGATTAAGGAATGAATAATTGCAAAGTACAATTATAAAGGTATTAAAAATAACCCTCGGGAGTGTTTCTCAGCCAAGAATGAAGTAACACAGCATTAAAGAGAAGGGGGGTTTGATTCTCACCCTCGTCCCCATCTCACTAGATGACCTTAAGTGAGTCATTCATCTTCCCAAACCTCAGACTGCCCATGTGTGAACTGGGCTGGCCTTTGAATTAGAGGAACTTTAGAAATAGTCTAGAAGCCCTTGATTTATGTATTCGGGGTTGGACGGACAGGCTATTGGATAGGACTGGAATTTGAAGGCCCAATCTCATCAAACTCAGGGAGAGAGAGGATGCTTTCCAAAGGACACTCAGACGTGGCGTATCTCCATACGTGCCATGGAGTTGACCCAGACAGATTTACAGCTGGAATGCTTTTGAGATTTCCAGGAATTCCCAGGTTTTATAAAGCTAACCAGAGCCTACAGGAGCTAATAAAAACAAGCAAACAAATGCAGGACCACGGAGTTGATTCTGACACCGTGATCCTATATAGGACAGGGTAGAATTGTCCATGTGGCTTTCTGAGACTGTAACTCTTAACAGGAGTAAAAAGCCTTGTCTTTCTCCTGAGGAGCAGCTGGTGGCTTCAAACTGCTGACCTTGTGGTTAGCAGCCCAAGTCGTAACCACAATGCCATCAAAGCTGGGACTTATAAAACATCCCCACTTCACATTATCATGACAGTAAAATCCCAGTGTTTGTTTTGGGAGAGGCCAAGCAAGCTGGGGGAGCCTGGTGGACTTCAGAAAAAAATCGCCTCTACCTTCTGAACCCTGACCTTGGGTCAAGTACTGTACACAGGGCCATGGATGCTTCAAGGCATTTAACCCTCACAACTCTGAATGACAAGTTGTATTATCTCCAGGGGCAGCTTTTTATGTGCGGATCCAGTGCAGTCACATAGAAACCCATTCAGAAGGCCCCACCCCCCACCCCCACGGTTTAATGCTCTGAATGTTACCTTCATGAAATTGTTAGTAACTTTTCACAAGGGGTCCCACAGTTTCATTTTGTAATAAGCCTCACAAACCATCTCTTTAATCCCTTTTATCATCATTTCAGATTGCAAACAGAGGCTTGTGAGCCTGGTGGCATAATGGTTACAGGTTGGGCTGTATGGCCAAGGACACATTTCTTTTTACCTTAGTCCTTCTTTTTTTTTATGAGGTTAGTTTTGATCAGATTCTTTAAACAGAAGTGACCTTCATCAGCTAGATAAAATTTGCCAAAAATCTCCTTGAGACCATCTCACATTATGTATTAATGATGTCGTAGGCAGCCTTTTCTCAATTTTTTCTTCCTAACAAATTCCTTCTTCCCAGCAGCCCTGTCACAAACAGATTGAACCCTAAGTAGCTGTGACCTTTTATCTCGCACTCCCTTGGGGACTTTATAAAATCAGACAGAACTGGTTGGAGTCCTGATTTCCAACACTTAAGAGCTGCATGATGCTGAGATAATTATTTAACTTCTCTGAGCCCCCATTTCTTAGCTAGCTTACTTGAATGTCAAGAAGAATACATAAAGTATATAAAGTACTTGCAGGGAGCCTTGGTGGTGTAATGGTTATGAGTTGGGCTGCTAGCTACAAGGTCAGATGTTCAAAACCACCAGCTGCTCCAAGGAATAAAGATAGGGTTTTCTACTCCCGTGAAGAGTCAATTTTAAACCCAACAAGAGGAGTTCTACTCTGGCTATAGTGTCGCTAGGAATTTGGAATTGACTCAATGGCAGGGAGTTTTTTATTCCATAAAGTACACACATAGCGATCATTATCCTCACCAACCTCCTCCTAATCAAAAGATCGTAATTCACTGAGGGAGTAAAGAAGGAACAGGGGTCAGGGTCCCCTGTTAGTACACGGTGGGAAGAAACTTGATGTGGCTCTCAAAGAAGTTACCCTCCACCCTCCCTTTCCCACCCCACCTACATGGTAGACGATAGCTGGCATGCAGGATTCTGGAGCAAACAGATACTGACACAAATGCTAGCTTTTGTCTTGTTGCTGCATAAACAAAGGAAAAAGGACTATTTTTTTAATCCCCCCAATTCATATAATTTTACTATCTCACCCAGGATCAGATGACATAAATTAAAATTTTTCTCTAAAATTATTATAAAAAGAGACAGATACTTTTTAAAAAATCAAACCTACTGTCATTGAATTAATAATGACTCAGTGACCTTATGAGAATATAGTAGGACTGCCCCTGTGGGTTTCTGAAACTGTTGCCCTTTATGAGAGTAGAAAGCCTCCTCTTTCTCCTCAGAGCAGCTGGGGATTTTGAAATGCTGACCTGTGGTTTGCAGTCCAATATATAACCACTATACCCCCAGGGCTTCTTAAGAAGATCCAAATTAATTGGTTTAATTTGAGTTGTAAGCAGTGCTAAGGATTGCCAACATGTATGGAGAGAGTTTACTTAAGATGGGGAGCTCCTTAGATAAATTGATTGACAGTCAACCTTTAGATTTATAGGTTAACATCAGATCATTAAAGCCACTAAACTTACATTTAAGAAAGTCCCGGTAGTATAATGGTTAAACACTCTGCTGCTAAGTGAAAGGCCCAGCAGTTCAAATCCAAGAAGCAGCTTCAGGGGAAACAGTCCTGGAGATCTGTTCCCATAAAGATAACAACCTAGAAAACCCTCTAGGGAAATTCAACAGTGTAGCAGAGGGTCGCTATGAGTCAAAATCATTTTGATGGCACCTAACAAAAGTAACAGGACTTACATTTAAATAGGAATATAGAATGTTAAACCAAGCTTCTAAAAAATGCATTAAGAGAAGATGGATGTTGAATTTCAAATGTCTGAGGGAATATTTGTGGGGAGTCATTATTATTCACATTATCTTTGTCAAAACTTCAAAGGAGCCTCAGCCTATCAGCAGTGATAACAGTAATTTATTGCCTTCTCTGAAGATTGACCTGGGGGTCCCGTTTAGGAACCAACATTGGCTGTACTTTAAACAAGTGTGTCAACTTGAAACCAAGTTCTTATTCAAGGCCTCCAAAATATAGCCAGCCCTAATAAGGCATAAACTTCCTCTTATCCCAAAGTGCCTCTTTTGTAAAACTCCACATGACTACCAGACTCTTACTTGCACTAGATTTCACATCTTTAGACATGGGCACCCCAAAACCAAGACCTCCTGCCATTGAGTAGATTCCAACTCAAAGCAACCCTTGTAGGGCAGGTTAAAACTGTCCCTTTGTGTTTCCCAGACTGTGAACCTCTACGGGAGCATAAAGTCTCAGCTTGCACATTCCCTGTTAAGTCTTCTTGTTGGTGCTCTTGTCACAAAGGCATGTCTAAGGCACAGCCTGTAAGGGGTGTCTGTCCTTGATGGAGATTATCACAGGTTCTAGATTTCCAAAGCCCTCAGCCAACTCCCTGCTTGGTAGTAATCCCACGTAAGTGTGAGAAAATGAAACCAGAGAAAAATCACTTAAGAATTTCCGTTTTGGTATCATCAGCGGATCTGGTATAAAATTAGGTTGAAGGAGTAGACCCAGACCAATGCATACAAACAGTTGGTCACTGGCTTACCAGTCACCAGAGACCCCACAGATGAAAAGCTTGGTGATCTGCTCCAAATTCTCTGCCCTTGAAAAGGCGATGGAGCACAGTTCCACTGTGACACACATGTGGTCACCATGGGTCCAAGTCCTGTGTGCACTGCTGGCAGTGTTGAGTAGGCATGAACTGTTAACTGAAACATCAGCAGTTCAAACCTACCAGCCACTCCTTGGGAGAAAGAGGAGGCTATCTGTTGTCATCAAGAATTACAACCTCAGAAATTTTCACTCTGAGTCTGCCATCAACTTGTTGGCAGCAGGTTTGGTTTGGGGGTTTGGGGTGGTGGTGGTGAGGCAATGGAGGAGCCAGCTGTTCTTAAGCATCTCTTTAGGGGCCCACTGGCCAGAATCCAACCTTTTTTTTTTTTTTTGACTGAGATAGGACTAGAAATTTCCTCAAGGAAAACCTCACAGACCTCACTGAGCCCTGAGATGAAGGTGATAGCCCTCCACCTTCACACCGTAAAACAGGGTCTGGGTTCCCATTCTGCTGCTCGTTGTGAAACAGGAAGTAGGTCACTTGGAAATACTTCTTTGGGGCCTTGTTTCCCTGTGTGAAAGAGGATATTCCTTTCTGCAGTCTTTGTTCTCAAGCCTCCTTCGGTCTCATCCAGGCTCAAAACCAAGAACTCCCAATATCCGAGGATGTGAAATCTAGGTTTTGAGCCTGGCACAAAGTTCTTTGATAGCCTGCCCACTACCAACCTTTCCTAACTCATCTTCTCCTCCAGGTCCCGTCACACAGACTCACATACAAACTCACCCCCGCATATTGAATATGGTCCTGTGCTTCCCACATGCTGTGCCAGCTTCCTCATCGGAACTCTCCTTGCATGACTCCCTCGCCTGCCACCGCAAACAAACAAAAACAGAAAAACCTTGAAACTGGGGAACCATTTCCCCTCTTTGGAAACCCAGTTCAGATATCATTTTTTTTATGGGAAACTTTTCCCCTGAACAATCCTCACCCCCACCCAACTCCCAAGACAGACAGACAGAGAGAAACTTCTTCCTGACACTAGAAGTTTACCTTGTCTTCTTTGGCCTGTGCCTCCCTCAAATTCATCTTACAAGGCCCACAGAGTCCCCATTCCTAATTGCACACAACCTGTGAGTCAGCAGCGGCTCCACAGGGTGAGCGTCTGTATGGACAGCAAGGTAGCCCAGGGAGCCCGTGTGTCACACTGGGCGGAAGTGCCTGGAGGTGGAGAAGGGAAATGCCTGGAGATCCAGTGCATGCCTCTGCAGGGGACGGGCCGGATGTAGGGGGTGGGAAAGGGCAGGCAGGGCAGGCTGCCAAGGAACAGACTGTGCAGTTAGTAGTGGGTGTCTGGGGCTTAACTGCGATGGGTTTGTAACATGGGAGGGACTCAGATCTCTTGTGGAGGATAATTGAGAACAAGGAGGATTATGCCATTTAAAAACTTCCAGATCCAGAAAATGTGATTGGCCCCGACAGTGGCCCACTTATTCTTACCTGGTTGGCTCTTTCCTCCAGCTCTGTCTGTCATGGACCAGATCCACCTCTCTAGATCATGGTCAGTGAGGCCAGCTCCGGTGACCTCTGAGGTCCCACAGCAACCCTTTCTGCTCCTTCCTGTCTCTCTCCTCCTTTCCCTCCGTCTTCATTCTCCCTTTTCCATCCTGCTGCCCTGTGCTCTTCCTCTCCGTCGCTCACCCTTTGTATTTTTCTTCTACCCGCCTCAGGATTCTTACATCCTCCCCTCCCCACACAAGCCTCTCTCTCGAGCTCCTGATCATTCCTGAGTCTACCTTCTTTTTGCCTCTTTACTTTATTCCCCCCAATATTTTTTACCAGCAATATCCATCTTCAGCCTTGTCCTCTTCCCTGTATTGGTTCTTTTCTGTTTGCTGGAATCCTTTGGATATTCTTTGTTATCTGACTTTACCTCTTTCTCCCATTTCATTCATTTATGTGTTTGTTTGAAAGGTCTTTCATAAGCACCTACTATATTCTCCGTAGTATGCCAAGCAGTAAATGAAACAATGATAAACTGGAGGATTCAAGTTGGTGGGAAAATTCCATTATCTTTTCATTCCATTTTTACACAACTTCTTGAAGTGCCTCATATGGGCCTTTCACAAAAGCTGAAGTATAGAGAACCATCCAGAAGTATGAGCTGCCAGCCTTCACCTGTCTGCTTCCCTGCCCACCCTCCACAAGTCTCTAGCACTTGCTCCTCATCCTCTCTGCCCAGAGTGCCCAGTCCGCCAGCTGTACCAGAAGAGAAGAGGGTCAGGAGCCCCTAGCATGGGCTGAGGAGCATAGCTCCAGTCTCTTGACTATCAGAAGTACAGCCTGACCTCGCCTGTGGTCAGAAGGCTGAAGGGTGAGCCCTAGCTGTCACTGTCCTCAGGAAAAGCAAAGCCAGCAGCCAGCAGTCCCTCCCAGCCTCGTCCCTCTCCACTTTCCCAGGGTGAAGAGCAGGTCATCTTTCATCATCTCTCTCTGCAGCCTTGTGAGGGTTCCCTCTTCCAGTTTTCTCTCACCTCCACCGAGAGACTCTGAGTGGCCTGGAAATTCACCGAGACAGGTGTGGGGCCCACCAGCAGGAAGCCATGCCAACTTTTCTTTGAGAAACACCAAGGAAAGCCGAATGTTCAACTAGGGTGCAGTAAAGCATCGATGAAACACACAATAGTCCTCTGGTTCCTTGAGGCTTCCTCACCCCCCATTACCATGACCCCAATCCTGCTTCTCAATTCAGACTAGACCGGAACATGTACACAGGAATAGAAAAGATATGGGGGCTCACGACACATAGAATTCAGGAATAGGAGTGGGAATAGCAGTACCAGAAGGGTTGGGATAAAGGTGGGGAGAGGAAGGGAGAAAGGGGAAACCAATCACAATGATACACATAACCGTACACTTCTCTTCAGGGGGAGGAACAGCAGAAAACATGGGATAAAGGAGACAGCAGTTGGTGTAAGATATGAAAAATAATAATTTATAATCTACCAAGGGGATATGAGGGTGGCAGGAGAAGGAAATGAGGAGCTGATACCAAGGGCTCAACAGAAAGTAAATGTCTAGAAATGAATGAAGGCAACGTATGTACAAACACGCCTGATGCAATTAATGTATAGATTGTAAAAAGAGTTGTAAGAGTCCCCAATAAAATGATCTTTTAATTTAAAATAATACTAATAACAATAAAAAACCTATTACCTTGGAGTTGATTGCTGGTTCTGACAGATGACAGTCTTTTGTGCTAAGAGGAAAAACTACACCAGGGTTTTCAATGGCCATATCTTACAGAAAGAAATCTTGGCACAATCATTAAGCACTCATCTGCTAACCAACAGTTGGGCAGTTCACACCAACCAGTGGCTCTGTATGATGAGAGACCTGTCAATCTGCTCCTGGACAGACTTACGGCCTGGGGAACCCTGTGGGGGCAATTCTGCTCCGTCACATGGGGCCATCATGAAACGTACAGGTATTGATTGCCAGGCTTTTCTTCTGCGGGGCTGCGGAGTGGATTTGAACCTACAGCTTTCAGTTAGGGCCAAGTACAAACCTTTGGCACCTCCTCAACCTTTGGTTAGTATTAGAATAACCAGGCAAAAGCATAAGGGACAGGCCCTACCTACCCTGTAGCAATAGCCTGGGCTGTGGGCCTTCTTCAGAAAGGACTGATAAACTCAAGGTAAGAGCCACAGCTCTGGCATGTCCCTATTGCTTCTTCCCTGAAGAGGCATCTGCCAGAGCCCAGCTACTCCATTTGGCTCTGCTTAGTGGACCTCCTTGGTCCCCTGGGTCCTCACCCTGATTTTCCTTCTCCTCCCATCTCAAATGTAGGCAGACTTTTCCATGGGATGATCAAGAAAGGACTAACCCTCAAAAGCCAGTCTCCTCACTACAGCTTTTAGAAACATCATTTTCACCCTCTTGCTCACTTCTCTGCATCTCTTGGGTACATTAAAACCTAAACTTTGTGTGAATAGAACAGGGAGCAATTACAAGAGAGAAGAGATGATAGTTTAAATGTGAGATGTTCAAGAATCACAAATCATGCATTTTGCACAAATGTCAAAATGTAGCGTGCAAATCAGAAGAGTAGGCCAGTGGCTGAGTGTTTCCTGAAGCCCTGTCTGCCGTGTACCAGTCCGGGGGTCACTTTGCAAATGAAAATATATGAAACCCTAAACAAAGATGCCTCAAGGTCACACTGAAGGTGGTAGTGGAGGCGAGTAAGGCTGGATGTTCTTTTTCTTGGGCCTATTTCTGAGCTACTGGGCCACACAGCTGCCTTTTTTGTCTTTAAAATAAGAATGAAAGCCATGTTCTTAGTTTGGCCATATTTCAATGTAAATTTCAGGAGAAGGGGCTCCAGTGGAAGGGAAATGACCCCAAGTCCCTGGAACACTATTAGGGGTAACTTCCCAGGTGCCTCGTTGGGCAGTGCTTTTCAGTGTGGCAGGGATCCCGAAGGCTGCCACCTTGATCCCTCATAGTGGGGAACAGACACAGGCAATTTGTAGACACATTGTAATCACCTGGGGAGCTTGCTTCCATGCCACTCCCCCACCCCACCGCATAGCAAACACCTGAGGAGTCTGCCCTGATTCATACCCACCCTACAGACAGGGTAGAATGGTCCCCGTGGGTTTCCCAGCAAGCAGCAAGTTCCAGCTTTCTCCAGCAGAGCAGCGGGTGGATTCCCGCGTGAGACCCATTAGCCACCAGGGCTTCATTCCCGTGCCTCCTAGCCCTAGCGAGTATAATTTCATTGGTTTGGGGTATGACCTGAGGGTGGGCCTTTTGAATAATCCTCGAATGACTCTAACGTGCAGCCATTATTCTGAAAGCCACTGTTGTAGAGCCTTGCTACGCTGTGTCCCTCCATGGTCCAGGATCCGGGGCCTCACCAGAAAGCCATCAGGGATCTTATTAAAATGTTCATTTTGATTCTGTATACCTGACTGGGCATGAAATTCTCAGCAGAGGCCTAAACCAGAACGCACCAGTTGGATGCTGGGGTTCTAACCAGCTCTTCAGGTGCTTCTGATGGTCCCTAGTTCGAGAACTAATACTGAGGCAAGCCCATTCAGATGCACCCTCTCCGCCCCCTACACCCACCCCCACCTCCGACATCATCACCCCTACCACCCCTATCCTTTGCTTTCACAGCACTCATGATGGAACATCTGCTTCACACTGAAGCTTCTCTGCAAATAAAGGCTTCCCAAGGAGTGTAGTTTGGAACTACGCTGACATTTACATGGTGACCTGGCCTCCTTTACCTCTCAGGAAAGAGCTGTCATGCCTTGGCAAAAAAGTAAACGGTGGATAATAGATGCAATATTAAAGACTCTTTCTCTGCTTTCAACCCACTTTCTGCTGGAGCAGGAAACACATGGGCATTAGGAAGGGGAAATCAGGCTGGCATTTCTTGAGCAGCTGCTGTGTGCCAGGCTAGGGCCTTGCTCATCCATTCTCCTTTCATACCGGGATCCCCAGTGGACAAATGAGGAAACTGAGACTCGGCGCAAGGAAATGACTTGCATACGGTTCAGTATGACAAGTGTTGCCTCTGGTTTATCCGAAAACCGGTAGTCCTGTCTTCCTTGCTCCCCAGTAGTCTAGGCAACAAGTTTAATACACACACACACACACAAACACACACACACACAGAGTATCTAGATGATTGCATCCCAGAATTTCCAACACAAACTCCTCAAACAGATGAGTCTTTGCAAAACTCCTGCAACACCTAACCCAACAGCCCTGCCCTATGCTTAGGATAGGACCCTAAGCTCATGTGATCTGTTGTGCTGCTCTAAATGCATCAGGATAGACCAGCTGCATTGGGTCAACTGGCTCAACCATGCTTGAGCAGACACAGAAACCACTGCAACCCATTCTGCCCCAGACAACAGAGTAGAACAGCCCCTTTGGTTTTCCAAGGCGTAAATTTTTATGGCAGCAGGCAGCCTCATGTTTCATTCGAACTGCTAACCTTGTGGTGGCAGCCCAGCTCACAACATACCACACCACCACGGCTCCCCTGAAGCAACTGAAGCATTCTAAATAAGCAGCATTTTGTCCAAGGCAGCAGACCTAGTTCCCTGAACATCCTGCTGAACAGCCTTGAGCTTTGCCCTTCAAAAGTACCACACGACCACATCTAGAACAAAGGAAATGAAACCTCAACAAATTCCTGAAGAAAGTGCTAGCCCTCCTGTGCATGCACACATAGAGAGAGAGAGAGAGACTCCTCAATAAGAATTCTTCTTCATGCCACTGAATCCAGCCAAGCTCTCAGCTGTAGTCCAACCAGCAGTACAGAAAGAAAGGGGCCCTGGTTGATGGTCCACAAGTGTATCCATACTGTGTCCTTCCCTGTCTTCTTGCCCCGGCACCTGCCCAGCACCACCTTTGAGTAATAAATTACCAATCAGCACATTCATCCATAGGTGGGGCCACCAGGGGTGACCCTGAACCCAAAGATGAGGGAAGCCCTTCTAGCTCTTAGTACAAATGAATAAGCTTACAGAAAGCTCAGCAGGCAAAACAAAAATGTTGCCTCCACGCAAGGTTCAAGCTGCCAATAGTCGTCATTTCTTTCTTTTTTTT
>NW_022103913.1:2935016-2937487 GCF_000313985.2 Echinops telfairi
TCTGAAAGCCATCATGTGCAGTGGCTTAGAATAGGGCTGTGTACTGTGAGGTCAACCTTTCAAATGAACAAGTTACGTGTTGGAAGAAAGATGGGGCTTCCTGCTCCCATAAAGATGTGCAGCCTTGGCAACCCACAGGGAGAGTTCTCCTCTCCTACTTACTGTCCTATGGAGGCGATATGGGTTGGAATCAACTTGATGGAGTGGGCTGGTAGATTGGTTGGTTGGAGCCTTGGTGCCACTGTGGAGTAAGTTTGGACTGCAAACAGCAAGGTCAGTGGTTCAAAACCACCAGCAGCTCCATGAAGAAAGATGAGACCATCTGAACTTGTGAAAATGTACAGCCTCGGGAGACCCATCTGGGATCATTATGCATCAGAATCAACTTGATGGCAAGTGGGTGGGTGGGTAGAACAGGAAATCTTTCACATCTACCATAACCATAGCTGATACTTAGGTTAACACCAAACCAGTTATTCAGCCATGATGGTCACTGCCATATTATTACATATTGCAAGCCCTTGACACAGGAGTGAAAAACATAATGTCCGCATACCAGAAAAGTCCAGATACAGTGGGTATGGGAGGATGTAGAGGGATAGGCGCCCTTGCACACACTTCTGGTCATTTGTATTTTTTATCAAAAGATGTTGCTGTGAAATGGCATGTATATTGAAAATGGTCTGATTCCCTTGGTTAAAAGAATAGTTAAAGTCAGTGGGAGAAGAGTCTGAAAGACAATATACTTAGAAGTGTCTTCTGTGAGAATCGATAGGAACATTTGTTTTGTGTTTGTTTGTTTCTATTGTTTTAAATTATTTACCATTGTGAATTGGGTGAAGGTTTGCAGAGCAAACCAGTTTTCCATTCAGAAGTTCACATTTTGTTTTATGTCATTTAGTACAATCCCCACAGTGTAATATCACTTATCCCACTTCCTCCTTAGGTTTTCCATACCTGTTCCTCCTTCTGTCCTGCCTCTCTGTCTTCTGGACTTTGTTCTTGGGAAAATGCTGCCATTTTAATCTTAACTGGTTGCGTTGTTACTATTGACCTTGTAGACCTCTCTATTGCTTGACTGAAATTGAGCCACAGGGTGAGTGCAGTTGAGTCTAGTCAGTCCAATATCTTTCTAAACAATAAGCCTAATCTTTTTTATTATTTTGAATTTTGTTGCACATTTTTCTCCTACTCTATGTAAGACCTCTATTGTGACCCCTTTCAAAGTGGTGGGTGAGTAGTTGTAGCTGGCACCATCTTACTTCTCTGGTCTCAGTATCACAGAGGTTCATTTTGATAACTGGTCTATTGGACTAATTGCTCTATTTGTCTTCAATGTTTTTTCTCTCTTCTTTGCTTAGTACAGGGAGAGAACAATCGTTGCACCTTAGATGGCCACTCACAAGCTTTTAAGACCCCAGTTACTGCGAATTAAAGTAGGATTTAGAACAACAGTGCTTTGTATACTAAATGATCCCAACTAACCTTGGTGTGCCCCGAGGCTGTGGTCCTGAACCTGCAGGCCCAGCAGCTTAGTCTCTGAAGATGCTTGGTTGTGGCTAAGAACTTTGATATGAATGCCTTCCGGTCTGAATATAAGTGAAAAAGTATTCTATAAAAGCACTAAAAACTTTATTAAACAGAAACAACATAACTGTGAATTTTTATTTCCTAACATATCCTCTATCTAAATCTATACCCCTCTGAAGATAGTGTTTCTGTTTAACCCTTCCCCAAAGAATTCTGAATTCCTTCATTTGTTCCATGTCAAAATAGCAGTCAAGGCATTCTAAAGGGACACAAATCATGTTCCTTTGAAATGTTCTTTGAGTCTGGGTAACAAAACATAACTCTAAAAGAGCAAGATCAGACCTGTTGGATGGGGTAAGCCCCACACACACCCATTCATTTTTCCCTTGTTGCCCTCAAAGAATGAGCAAGTGAATTGTCAAGATGGAAAAGATTCCTCAGTGTAACATTCCTGGCCTTTTTCTCACCAACGCAATTTTCAATTTCCTTCCAAATAATTACCCAGTAACTTGGAGAAAACCTGTCAAGAGACCCCCTTTGGAGTCCCTCAAAATAACCCCCTAAGCTGATCTTGCAGTTATCAAATGAGTTGGCTCAATAGATTCCCTCGGAAATCACTGTTTTGTTTGGACCTTTTATCTTTAAGACTCTGTTGAGATAAGCCAAGATATTGCTAAGAGACATATTTTGTTTAGAATAAAGTCATGCATACATGAACTGGAACCCTGGTAACCATGCATTTTGACATCCTCACTGGATTGATGACAGGGACAAACACCTTTTTTTTTTAATCGTTTTATTAGGGGCTCATACAACTCTTATCACAATCCATACATACATCAGTTGTGTAAAGCACATTTGTACCTTCATTGCCCTCATCATTTTCAAAACATTTCCTCTCCACCTAAGCCTCTGGCATCAGCCCCTCATTTTTCCCCTCC
>NW_022103913.1:2938894-2949703 GCF_000313985.2 Echinops telfairi
TATAAACAATACCCTGTGCCCCCGCTACCCATTTCTTTTGTATTATTTTTTTCCTTTCCCCACCTCCTTTTTAGTTGTCTACCATATGTATCCCGGTATTTGGTCTGGTCCCTGCCATATTACCTGGTACTCACCCTAGGAATGTGACAAACAATTTTTTTTTATGGAATGTGTTTAAAGTGTCTCAGAGTCAGTTAACATATACTGAGCATCATCTCATGGACTAATTCATTTAATCTTTCCCAAACTATTCATTACTCTTATGTTATCATTTCTCAGGTCCCAGTTCAAAGTATTAATAAACTAATCTGATAATTGACTGGGTAGGTTCTTGTCTTGTAGCATCTTCTACTCTCTAAATGAGAAACCCACTTTAAAATGCATTCTGGTGCCAGGTACGGCAGTGCACATGAAGGGAGTTACCAGATTTAAAAGACATGGGGACGGACAGTAAAGACACCAGAAGTTGGCTCCAGTGTCTGAGGTCATTAGGGATGGAAGATGACTGGCAAAATGGAAAATTGCAGAGCCAATTGAATGTGAACAGCTGTTACTAAAACCCAGCTGTTACCTTTTAAAATACAGAGTGAACAGATTTGCTGATTTTTTCAGAACCGACCAGAAACTCAAAATTTTAAAATAATCTTTCTTATTTGATATAATTTTTAGGTTGACTCAAAGAAATTTTGGCCACATAGGCAAAACACAACCTTTCTGCAAACCAGATTTAGTTCATGGTCTAACAGAAGTAACCTCTGTATTTTCCTAAGCCTGTAATACCCAGTGATGGGATTTTATTATAGACAGGCCTTCAAAGATCTTCAGATGAAAATTGTACAATAAGTCAGACACAGTCACTGAAACTATAAATATTAAGCTGTAAATATTAATCAGTATGTACTGAAAAAGAAAAAAAATGTTAGAAGTTGTTAAACACAAGGCCTGCTGGAAAGGAGCTGAGGTTGCCAGCCCTTTGTCCTCCACTGTCTGTGAATTACGTTTCTTGCATTATTTGGACATCCCTCTGAGATCCAGCAGATTCCTTCTATAGGGAGATGCAAAGTGGACACCGGAACTCATTCTGTCTGAAGGAGACTGTCTGCTAGATCACTGTGCTTCTCTTTAGCACACTTCCTGGTACCTGGTTAAACAACCATACTGCCTTGTCAGAATTTGCAAATGTGCAGTAAGGATTTGGACCCTACCCTATTGTAAGTGTTTGTCAGATAAAAACAGACAGTAAAGCAAGCTCCCATATCCCTTTTTTTTCTTTCCTCGGATGACTGCCTTCAGTGTGTCCCTTTCCACTGTTAGCACCAACAATTGCAAGAGAAGGTAGGCAATTTAGGCTTGGTTTTGTTTAGTTTTACTTGAGGTTAAGTGAATCCCACAGCAATGAAAAATCAATATTGTATTTGGCCAGATAGACATTATTAAAGCACCTAGATTAAATTGAACATAAATAATACTCCATTGATTTTCTTATCCAACTTTTTGTAATTTACTTTACAAGACACGGAATTATTCTCAATGCACCAAGCTCTTGACTCAGCTGGGTACATTCTGCAACATGCTACAGGAATTTAAGTGTCATCATCTTATCGTATTTGTTGATTTGTTTCTACAGATGTGTGCCAGAAAAAGATTTATAAAATATATCTTTTCTGTGCTCATCTTCATTTTTCGTTTCACTCTCTGCTGTCTAATTGAATGCTTGTTTTGTTTCTTTTTTAATCATTTTATTAGGGGCTCATACAACTCTTATCACAATCCATACATACATCAATTGTGTAAAGCACATTTGTACATCCATTGCCCTCATCATTCTCAAAACATTTGCTCTCCACTTAAGCCCCTGGCATCAGGTCCTCATTTTTCCCCTCCCTCCCCACTCCCTCTCCCTCATGAACCGTTGATAATTTATAAATTATTATTTTGTCATATCTTGCCCAATCTGAGGTCTCCCTTCACCCACTTTTCTGTTGTCTGTCCCCCAGGGAGGAGGTCACATGTAGATCCTTGTAATCGGTTCCCCCTTTCCAACTCACCCTCCCTCCACCCTCCCAGTGTCACCACTCACACCACTGGTCCTGAAGGGCTCATCCGCCCTGGATTTCCAGTTCCTATCTGTACTAGTGTACATCCTCTGGTCTAGCCAGACTTGCAAGGCTGAATTGGGATCATGATAGTTGGGGGGTGGGGGGTGGAGGAAGCATTTAGGAACTGGAAGAAAGTTGTACTTTTCATTGTTGCTACATCGCATTGAATGCTTGTTTTTAGCAACTCATATCTCCTGCAAGGGTTACCAGTGGCATTGAAAACATTGATTTTTGCTAAAAGATGGGATTCTTCAGTGTAGTAAATACTGCAGGACTCATATTTTAAAGCCTGATCCTTGTGATTAAACCAACTTGATTTTGAGAATACCCAATGCTAGAGTGTCACATTATTCAGGAATTTCCAATTCCAATCCAAGTAAACCTCAGATAAGCTCCTGTGATTGACAGCAACATACTAAAATTCTCAGCCACCAAGCTCAATCTCAGATCCTTTTAAACAACAGAGAAGTGAAATTCCACCTTGACACCCAGTCCGCAGGCAGGTCCCATTTTGAAGGTCCCCACTCCCATAAGGCACAAATGATACAAAGGGCAGTTATCAGGAAAATGGCCAATTATGCCAATACCAGAAGAGTATGTAAAATGGCCACATAGATGAGTCTTGCCTCCCCACCCACTTTCAAATATATTTCAAGGTGTGATTTTGAGCTAACTTTATACACAGAATATTAGTTTGAGGCAGAGTGAAGCCTGATAATACTAAAACAATGTAAGAATGAGGAATTCATGCAGCTGAACATATTTACCAGGCCACTTGTTAAACCCTGTCGGAACCAGTGCATACAAGTAGGTCATTGAAAGTCAATGCAAACCAGGGCAGCTCCCCTGGCAAGAGATTTTAACCTGCTAGAGGAATCTCACAGACTTTTAGCTGAGCTGCTGTGTATTTTAGTTATGAATCAATAGAAGCATAGAAATATACAGGCAGAGGAATGCATATAATATGTATCCTTAAACACACCCCAAAACAAAGACAGTTGGGAAAAAGAGATTTCTACCCAGACATCCCCAATGGCACATGTTCAATTTCAGATTTCCCTTTCATTTAAATGGTTTCATCCCCCAAAATAAGGAAGGAAGGAAAGGAGAAAGGAATCTGTTTTCATTAGACCTTTGGGGACTTCCTGTAGGTAGTCTCTTCTATTATGTCCCCAAGCAAGTATAGCATTCACCAGCCCCACATTCCTGTCTCCATTAAGACCATTTATGAAACTCTAGGGGTGGGGCAAAGTAGGTGGTTCCAACCCATCAGCTACCCCACAGCAGATGAGGCTCTCTGCTCCCATAAGGATTGACAGCCTTGGAAGCACTATGTATGGTCACCATGAATTGGAATAGACTCAGAAGCAAGAGGCGTGGTTTGTTTTGGCTGCTGCAGCCAGAGTTGTCAGCACGTGAAAGAGGGATCAAGGCACTTTTATGTGCCATTGGTCCACAAGGAACCAGGGTCTTGCTTTTCTGAAGAGAAGTCCTAAGAAGGACTAATGGCCCTTTCTGGTTATCCACTCAGGTGACCCCATGATAGACAGTAGACCATGTGTTTGCTCACAGTCATCAAATGCCAGTGCAGGAAGGGACTTTGGAGAGCTCTGATGCTTGTTCCTCATCTTGCAGTGAAGTGTTGTCGGCTAGTCAAGGGGCTGCTCAACAAACATGGGAAAGAGGATCTCTATGTGGCCGGGAGGTAGCAGGTACAGTGTGAAGAACATGGGCAAAGTTGGGTCAAAATTCAGATGTGTGAACTGGAGGAAATACCCTAGCTTCCCTGGCCCTCAGTTTATCTGTATGATGGAAATAATAGTGTAAACCCACCATCTGTCATCTCAAGATCAGATATCCAAATGGCCTACAAACCAAAAAGTTGCCATAACTAATTCGGTGGCAAATCCCATGAGAACTGAATTCACTGATGTGCACTATACCTCCTGCCTGATCTATCTGTGCAAAGTGCACAGATGGTGGGTTTTGACAAACACAGTTGTTTCCCACAGTTTCGGAGGCTAGAAGTACAAACTCAGGGCGCTCCCTGTCTTACAGAAAGCCTACCTGGGGAAGGCTTTCTCTGTGGGTCACTCTGAGAAACTCCTGGTCTCTCGTTTCAGCTTCTGTTACTGGGTGATCTTCATGTTCTTTGGTAACCCTCTCTCCTTTACTGGGTGAATCTGCTATTTTATGTCTCAAAAGAGATTGACTTAAAGCACGTATTACACTAATTCTGTCTCCAGGGACAGATGATTCAGAGAGAAAAATAAGGAAGTAAGCTAAGTAAGCCTGCGCTTACCTTGCTTTCTGCGTAGTCTGTCACTGTTAGGGTTTCTGGATTTAGGTAGGAAGGTGCTGTGGCCTAGGCAGAGACTAGCCAGAGGTAAAAATGGAATGTTTGAAATGAGGAGCAAAGCACGAGCAGATGCGCACATATGTGTTTATCGCAGCCCTGCTCACGACTGCAAGATGGAAACAACCCAAAGTCTCTGTGGCGGTCTGGATAAAAATGTCCCCGGACATACTTACAATGGAACATTGTGTGTCTCTAGAGAACAACGGGCCCTCAAAACGCGGTTGAATGTGAATTAACATAGCCAAGAAAACGCATTCCCAAATGGGGTTAGGGTTTACACGAAGAGTTTGGGGCACAAAATCCAATCCATAACTCAGGGTGTCCAGCACCAGGCCTACATCCAGTGGAAGGGTGGAACTCAGGTCCAGTGTGGGGCCTCGGGCTCTGTCCCTCGGCCGGGCATGCTCTGTATGCAGGTGTCTGCCTGTTTTCCCACGCCTGCTGTTGCGTTGGGGACCACAGGGTTAGACCTCGAAGGAAAGAGAAAGGAAGGTGCATTTATTTTCTTTGTAGGAACAAACCAACCACGTGGGAGATTCCCTACAGCTCCCACCCGCACGGGCTTATAGTAGAGGGTGAGGTAACAGGCCCTCACCTGGAACCAAGTCGTAGTGGCTCAGCTACCAAAATTCCACTATGGCATTTCCTGACCTTTTCCTCCCTGGTAAAGGGAAAAGGGAAGAAGAGCAAAATGGTGGCTTCTTGAAAAATTGACAATCTGGTAATGATTGTACAATTCTTGACATGATTTAACGATGGAATTGTATGATGTGGATTATGTGCCAATAAAACTGAAAGAAAACGAAAGGGAAGAGGAAGCACACCTGGATTAAACTTCCAGTGAGTCTCCTCTGACCGCAGAGCAGGGATTGAGTAGTCTTGCTGCCATGCAGAGTGCGTCGGGAAGTGGATTGTTGCAGACGCAGTTAGGGTAAAATTTAAAACATGATCATTTGATCTGCCTTTTAACACACTTTAAATTTGTTCTAGTTTTTAATATATTCTCCTTTCCTTTCCATTGAGGTTTTTTTTTTTCTTTTTGTATATTTTTCCATATATGAAGTTCAGGATAAGTAAACTTATATAGACCGTAATTGGATTAATGGTTTCTTTGGGGTATGATAGAGGAGCTTGGGGGGGGGGGGTAATGAGGAGTTAATAACAGTAAGTAGAAGAAGAGAATATTCTAAAATTAATTGTGGTAGTGATTGTACCACTCTTTTTAATATAATTGAATACCATGTTAAATTGTATGATGTGTGAATTATATGCCAATAAAACTGTTTTTTAGAAGTTGACAATCTGTAATTTATAATTAATTTGAATGAAAGGATGATACCTCAGTCACAGGGGAGGGAGTGGGGCGCACGGTGGGGAGGTATAGAGAGAAAGGGAAGGGAATGGAACACTTTTAAATATTCCTTTAAGCCAGATTTTTAAACCTGCTGGATTTCATTCTAATTGTCATCCTTTTCCTCCTTCCATCTTGGGTTTTTCTTCCATGAGTCTTTTCCTGGATACTCAAGTCCACCGGTTCTATCCTCTTCCTCTCTGAAGAGGGGTCTCTGTGAGATCCTATGACCCTTCTTTGAGTGGATGGGGAGGACATTTGCTCTGTAACATGACCAGGGGCAGCCTCACAAGTTCATGCAGAGGGAACCGTGACGTAAGGTAGTGGTGGCAGGCCCCTGCTCCAATAAGCCCTGCCACCTGTCCTTCGGCCACTCAAGCTGCTCTCTTTGAGGCCAGAAGGGCTTTTAGTCAATGGAACCATCTAAGGCAAATGCCCCTGGGTGAGCTTAAACCTCATCAGCTCAGCACTTCAGTGGACAAACACTGACAGCAAATTCCTGTGGGAGCAGACATTGGGAAGGTGGGGATGGAACAGGGTGTGAGGACCAAGGAGAGAGCTGCTCAAAAGGAGGGTGACAGGGCGTGAAGGACAAGCTTCATCAATCACAGCTGTGCCTGTCATTTCAGGCAAGCCAAGTCCCTCCTTGTTCCTAAGGCACCTACAATGCTGCCCCAGCAGGACTGTGTGACTTCCCACCAACAAGGTCTTCTCCCTCCCTTGAGAACAGGGCTGGTATAACAAAAATACAGCAAGCAAATGGCTTTAAAGAGTGAAATTTATTTTCGCTCAGTTTGGGAGTCCAGAAGTCCAAATCTGGCAAGCTTTAGTGGGACGGGGTGGGGGGAGGAGGCATCCTTATCCAAGGCCCAGGTTCACCTTGGCATTCCTTTGTTCCATATGTGTGTCTCTGTCTCTGTTAGACAGCAATCAGAAGGGATTACGTTTAGGACCCACCCTCTTCTAGCATCTGAGCCCTAGGAGCATAATGGTTACTCGATGGACTGTTAACTGCAGGATCAGCTGTAGGAAACCACCAGCTATTCCTTGGGAAAAAGAAAGGGTTTTCTACTCATGTAAAGAGTTGCAGTCCCAGAAACTCACTGAACAGAGAAAATCACAGAACAGGGGCCATTCTACCCTCTCCCATAGGGTCGCTATGAGTAGGAATAAATTCAATGGTGGTTAGTTTATTCTAGTATGGCTTCATTAACATAAAAGGGGTCACATTCACAGGTTCTGGGGTTAGAACTTCAAGATGTCTTCTGGGGCATCACAATTCAATCCATAACATACAGCATTCCAGTCCACATCCAAGAAACATTTCTGAGCATTGACTGTGAGCAGCTCCTAGGTTAGGCATTGGAAAGAGAACAATAAGGCACAGTCCTGTCCGTGAGGGACTCAGTACTTTCATTTTCACTTCGATGTGTGAGCAGCATGATTTTATTGATTTTCAATAAGAGTCCCAGACCGTGAAGTCTGGGAGATGAAGGAGGTAGGATGGAAAGACTCTGTGACGATCTCAATTTGAAAAACAGTGCTCACTTCATGGTGTTTAGAAAGGTCTTAGCAATATGAAAATGTGCTTAATTTTCATGACTTATTTAGACCCATACCCCATTTATCATGTAGCATCTGTTACCCGCCTTAGGTGTTTGTCTGGCAGCAAACACACTTTGGGACCCACTTTTCTGCTTCATTTCAGCCAGATGTGCTTTGGAATTCAGAATGTGAGGGGTTTAGCCAAGTAATGTGGCACATAACTTTTCCTTTCTATTTGCATTGGCTGCAGGTTGACAGAGAAAAACCTTGTATCATAAGACATCAAAGCCTATAGGTCAGACTTTTGGGCAGCTGTCTTCCCATTGGACACTGGAATCTAGGACCTTATGACCTATGTCTTTGTTCAGACATATTCATCCCTTCAGAGGAACCCTGGTGGTGCAGTGGTTACCTGTTGCTGCTAACCAAAAGATCAGCAGTTCAAAACCACCAGCCATGCTTTCTACTCCCATAAAGAGCTACTGTCTTGAAACCCTACAAGGGCAGTTCCACCATGTCCTATAGTCAATATGAGTTGGAATTGATTTGATGGCAGTGAGTTTGAGTTTTTGTTTCGATTCATCCCTTCATTTGTTTATGTAATACATATTTACTGAGCATCCACTATGGAAGCAACATTAAAGCATAGACATTTTCTCTCATCAAGGAACTTTAGGTCTGTTAAGGCAAGATGGGAGGGGGTGGGAACCTAGCCAGTTAAACAATTTTGAGGAGATAAGTCCCCTAATTAAAGTTGCCATAAATGCCAGGCTTGCCTGGGACCGTTACAGTTTACACTTGCTGTCCATGACAAGAGTCCCTTTTTCTCTCATAAATGTTTCAAATTTGGCAATACCTTGCATGGTTCTTATAGTCAAAATGGATTCAGGCTATGGAAATCCAAAGAAGGGATGGTGTTGGCAAGTTCTTGGAGTCCTGAGAAACTGAGGAGGAAGGTGGGCAGTGACAGTGGTAGGGTCAGCACTCAGGAAGAGGGAATGATAGATTCAAAGAATGGGATTAGAGAGGACACAGCATATGCAGTTATATTGAAATAGGCAGAAGACAGACCACATGGGGTATAGTAGTCCAGGGCCCAGAAAACCTTACAAAGGATTGTGTGTAAAGAAGAACCATCTAGTCTGTATTGGAGGAATCGCTCTGGCTGTGTGGAGGAGGAGCCGTGAGCAGCAGCAGGGCAGGATAGTCCTGAAACCACCGACTAAGTCCACCATCCACTTACCTAGAGGACAGGTGCTGACAACCTACATGAGATGAGTTGGAAGAGAGTATATGGATGGAGCAGAGGATTTGTTGTTGGTGTTATTGTTGTTGTTAAAGTGACCTTGAATTGGTCATAGTGACCCAATGTCTAACAGAACAAACCACTGCCCAGCCATTTTCTGAATCATTGTTTGAGTCCATTCTGCAGTCACTATGTCCACCCATTTTGTTGAGGGACCTCCTGTGTGGGGCTGATCTCCACTTTCACTTTTCCAAGCACGATGTTCTTCTCCAAGCCTCAGTCCCTACAAAGTACAAATGATAATGTCTAGCTCTCCTGGCTTAGGAAGCAAACTATATGTCTTCCAAATCAGGTTTGTTCATACTTTCAATATTCTTCATCACACCATAATTCAGATGCTCCTGTTCTTCTCCAGGCTGCCTCCTTCACTGCCCAGTTCTGACATGTTTATGAAGCAATTGAAAATATGACTTGGGTCAAGCATAGCTCCTTAAAATGGTATCTTTGCTCTTAAACACTTTTAAAATGCCTTTTACAGACAATTTGCCTAGTGGGATATGCTATTTAATTTCTTGAATGATGCTACTGTAAGCATTGACTGTGGAGCCTCGTAAAATGAAATCTTTGACAGCTCTACCAGTTTCTCCGTGAGGAATGATGTCGTTTATTTATCCAGTTGTGAAGATGTTTGTTTTCTTCACATTGGGGCGTAGACCATACTGAAGGGTGTAATCGTCATCAGTAAGCGTTTTAAGCCCCCTTGGCTTAAAACATATTGCAGAGTGTTACTAAGCCTTTCTCACACCCTGATGCGACTTCTTCATGTAGTCCAGTTTCTCAGATTTGCTCAGCGTAAGTACGAATAACTATGCGGGGACATCAACTCGGAGGCGAACCTGGTGTAACAGCAGCCGACCCAGCAGGTGGAGGGTTCCGGCCTCAGAGGCGCTAGCAAGCAGAAAAGTCCGGGGCTGTGAGGCTTCCTAGCCAAGGCACCCAGTTCATCGGCCCTAAGTTCAAGTGCACTAAACAGCCCCCTGTGCTCCAGGGAATGACAGTAGGGGGCGCTTCCTGCTGAGCCACCAGCCCCGCTGTGGGAGACCTGCGCTCTGGGGGCGCCCTGCCCGCCGCTACTCCGCGCCCACCGGCTGGGACCGTGCCCAGCGCAGCCCTCGCTGCAGAATAAGCCCGGTTTGTTTTGCCCCCACCCCATCCCACCCCCAAAAGAGGAAAAGTGTGGGGAAAGAACAGAACCCTGACACGCAACCTTCCTGATTTTAAACCATTCCATTTCCCTTTCCTCTGTTTGAATGACTGCCTCTTGGTCGGTGTACAGTGTCCTCAGGAGTAAAACGGCGTGTTCTGGAATTAGTCTTCCAAATGTTATCCACAGTTTGTTAAGATCCGCACCTTCGAATGCCTTGGCACCGTCAAAATACGCAAGGAACCGTCTGTCTGGTTGGTATTCTGTGCTTTCAGCCGGAGCCATTCAACATCCACCACGACGTCCTTCTCTCCATGGCCTCCTCAGACTCTGTTTTCCAATTATCTTCAAAATTGCACTTGCCCATGATATGAAGGATCCTTGTTCAATAATTTCCTAATTCTATTAGATCACTTATATTTGGAATGGGCCCAAATATGGAACTCTTCCAATCAGATGGCTAGTCTTTCAAATTTCCTTCAACTAGCCTTTCAAATTTCTTGGCATAGATAAGTGAGTTCTATCTCTGCATTAATTTGTCGAAACATTTCGATTAGTATCCTATCAATTCCTGAGCCTGGTTTTTCATCAATGCCTGCAGTGTGCTTAGACATTATCATTCACTATTATTAGTTCTTGATCATATGCTACCTCCTGAAATGATTAAATGTCAACCAATTATTTGTGGTACAGTGACTGTGTATGCCTTCCTTCCCTGTGCCATTCAATATTTTGCCCATAGAATCCTTCCATATTTCAACAAGAGACTTCATTTTTTTCTCCAGTTCTTTCATCTTGAGATATGCCAAACATGTTCTTCTTTTTTAATTTTCTAGCTCCAGGTCTTTGCAAGTATCATATAAAAACCTTGCTTTGTCTTCTCCAATTGCCCTTTGAAATGTTCTATTTAGCTCTGTTACTTGATCATATCTTCCATTCACTTAGCTACTCTCTAATTGTGGGCATGTTTCAGAGTCTCTTTTGTTATCCATTTCTGCCCCCCCC
>NW_022103913.1:2949803-2978042 GCF_000313985.2 Echinops telfairi
TCCTTAGTGTCCAATGCATCAAATCTATCCTGAGATAGCCTTTACATGCAGCAAGATGTACACAGGTTTGTATTGGGGCTCTCATAAACTTGGTTTAATTTCTTTAGCTTCAGCCTGAAGCTGCATAAAAGCCATTGATGGTCTAATTCACAGGCGGCACCTACCCTTGTTTTGGCTGATGTGATTGAGTTTCTCTATTGTCTAATTCCACAGATGTAGTGAATTTGAAAACTGTATGCTGCATCTGGTGAGGGTCAAGTATATAGTCATCGTTTATGTTGTTGGAAAGGTAGATGCAATGAATCAGTCATCAAACCAGAAGCCAAACATAGTGCTATCAAGTCCGTTCTAGCCCATAGCACCCTGTACAGGAGATCCAAGCCTTTGTAAAATTCTTTCATGCCTCTCCAGTGCCCTTTCTAACACCAAGACTATTTTTTCAGCAACCAATCCTCTCTCGTTGTTTCCAATGTTCACTTTCAAACCACTAGTAATAACCAATGCATCTTGATTACATGTGTGATCAATTTCAAACTGAAGTGGTTGGTGCATATATTAGAATAACCGTCATATGAACTGTCCTTCCTCGTAAGCATATGAATATCACCCTGTCACCAACAGTACTGTGTTTCAAGATAGATCGGGGATTGTTCTTTTTGATGGTGATTGTGTCACTATGTATTTTCAATTTGTCATTCCTAGCAGAGTAGACTGATGCCAATTCAAGGTCCCAGTTCATTGCAGCTAACCATTGCCTAAAATGTGTTTCATTTATCCATTGATACAGTCCATTTCATTTTTAAATACTTCCAATTTTTCTAGATTCATACTCTGTACAATACACATTTCACTTAATTATGAGCGTTTTCAGCAGATTCTCCTCATTTTGAAGCACAGCCCACCAGCAAGTGCAGGCCCGATACCTTGGCTGCATCCATGTCACATCAACCCAGGCGCTACTTGGAGAAGGCAGCTCTTCCCCACTTATCTCTGGGGCACCTTCCAATGTTGGGGCTCATCTTCTGGCACTAGATGAAACAGCAGTCGCCTGCTATCTATAAGCTTTTCAGTAGATAATCTTTTAGGAGTGGTCCACCCCTTCCTTCTTCCTTCTCTTAGTATGGAAGCTCCAGTGACACCTGTTTGCCTGGGTGACTCTATTAGTATTTGAAATAGCTTAAAATACTGGTGGCATATCACAGCAACATACGAGCCACCCCGGTATAACACACTGACAGGTGAGTGGTGGCAGGAGGCTTTGAAGGTATTGAATTGATAGAAACTGTTGATTGGTTGGGAAAAGAAAATTGTGACTTACACACCAGAGTAAGCAAGAAAGTGGATGACGGCCCCATTCAATGAGACAGGTAGCACAGGGTGAGGGATGGTCTGGAGGCAGGAAGAGACACTGGATTCCTATTGGTAAGGATATGCTGTGCCCATGCCCTGTCTCCAAGAGTCCTTGGTTTATTGTTTTGTTTGTTTCTTTCTTTTCTCAAGTGCTTCAGGGCTTAAAGATAAATTACAACAAAGGGGTCTTTAAAACAAGTGATACAGAAACATTCTTGACACTGAATGACACAAAAGATCCCAGAGAAGCCTTGCCCCTGGCACAGTGTATCACTGGCTGCTGTTGTTTGGGGCACTGGATTGAGTGGCCAACGCCAAGCTCCTCTATTTAGTTACACAACAGAACGGTGAGGACAAGAAACTGGCAGCTTCCTACCCCACCCTCCGTGAGCGCAGGGCCCTTTGCTTCCGGTCTGTGTTACCACTCACAGCATCGCTCAGAGGTAGGTCAGCAGATGCCAGAGGTCACGGTGAAGCTCATTTGAAGCCTGAAGGTAGAACACTCACTGCCCCTCATCCATCCTCCAACTGTGTCCATTCACTCGCCACCGGTTTCTACATATTCCCTATCCCAGGGCCATTGTGTAAACTGGTAGAAGGAAGGCAGTAAGGAAATGTGTTCTGCTTATAGTCAAAGAAGGCTAGAGCTTTAACTTGCCATGGTAGTCCTTAGATCTTCCAAGGTGGTTTGAAACCTTCTATTCACTTATGCAAGCACTTTTGGTCTTATAGGTCTTGGATTCAATGTTCCCTAATAGCCTCCATCTTGGTCATAGTCTGAGAAGTTACAACAGCCATTTGTCTATAATGACCTTATCTTTACAAAGAAAGAACAAAGAGCAATTCCTATTGTGGAACACTGAATGGGGCTCTCTAGTTAAAGATAATGCGGAAGCAGGAGGCATCCTCTTGTAGCAATCGCAAGATCAGTTCATGTGCATGAGTAGAATGCACCCAATATCAGAACCCCTTGCCATCTGGATAAGTATTGTTCAGCCTCCAAAGGCTTCCTGTTATAATGGAAAGAGAGAGAGGCAAGCCAAGCTTTGTGTGCAAAGCAAGAAATTCAAAATTCAACTTCTACTTCATAAGTTGCTACAGCGACCTTGGCCAAGTAGTCGTTTAAAGAAAAGAGAGACGGGAATTTTTGTCCTTGAAGATACAAACATGTTCAGCCTGGATGGTAGATTTTTTTGGACTTAGCAGTCCCTATGGTCATTCAGATTTTATAAAGTGTGATCTGTTCTTTGACTTTTGTTATAATCGGAGCCCAGGCTTAGCTTTCTTTTCCCATGTTCTTTTTTGTGTATAGCTGAAATTGAAACCATCATAATCAAGCAGCTAAGCGAATAAAAATAATCACTTGAAAGCTATTTAGTTCTCAATTCATTAAAATTCTGTTCAGAGGGAAATGTTCTATTCTTTCCTGTTGTAATATTGTCAGCAGTAGAAGCAATGACCAGTTCTCCTCATACAAAATTAATTCCATTGCAGCCTTTCTTAATAAAAACAAATTGATCAAAAGCCTATATTTATGAGCATTTCCCCACCCCACTCCCATGAATATAGACTACACTCTCCTGGTAATACTTAAAAGTCAGCACTTGGTACAATTGTGAGACCTTCTAGAAAAATCAAGACGTTTATCTCTCGGGCATTTAAAATTTTTCTGAAATCCCCTTTGGAGTTCACTTGGTGTGAATGCTCCTCTTTATACAGGCCGTTCCTAATTAAACTGCCAAGGTCTATAGGTGCACTGATTCTACAAACTAATTCTCTTTGATTGCATTACCAGTAACAGATGAGTAACTGGGAAGAATATAGGAAAATGATTGTACTGGCATGCTTGAAGAGCAGCAACGGAATCATTCCAAACCCTGAGGTAACAGTCAGCTCCTTCACTGTATAGGCAAAGAAAGAGAGAATTTGCAAAGATGACTCAAGACAATGGAGGACCTGCTCCAGATTCTTCCAACGTCTGGAATCTGTGAATCATTCGCAGGAGCCACCAGTAGAGATTCTAGCAATGGCAAGCACTAGTAAGGAAGTTCCCTGACTATAGAGAAGGAGTAAAAGGGATTTAGATATTTTTTCCCTTTCCAGCTCACAGCACCTTGTTATATCTGCTCCCTTAAAATGCTATTTTTCAGGTCACCAAATAAGCTTTGTTGTTGTTGTTAGGTGCTATCAAGATGGTTCCAATTTATAGCCACTGTGTATACTGTATATACAAGAGTACATGGTCCTGTCCTGTGCCATCTTCACCATCGTTGCTGTTTCAGCCATAGTCTGCTTCATTAGCAAGTTCCTAAATTAGCAAAGCAAAAATTGTTGCCCAAGGTATGAGTTGGCTAAGCCATAGGAGAAGCACCGAATGGAAAATATTATCAACTCCCCCACTTCATCCAAGTCAATGCTATCTACCCCCTTACAGCTGCCTCACCAGGCATTCTTAGGCCTCCTCTGATCATCACCTGCACTCCTTCACCTTGCACCAGTCCAGCTATCAGGACAGAAATGGGTCTGGTAGGTGCAGATTTTTGCTGACACACACCTTGTGAGGGTCCAAAATTAGGTAAGCCTCATTTTGCTTTCAAATACCTAATGTCATGAGCTGCATGACTCAGAGGTGACCTGCTTTGGCACCAGATTTCACATGCTGTCAGGCACTGTGAAGTATTAATCCAAAGGGCTTGAAGTTAACCTGAGTTGTTTGCTTCTTAGAGGAAACACCCAAGGAATGATTTTGATGCTTATCAGCAGTCATTGAAACCTGGTACGATTGATTGCTTTCCAGATCCATTTAGAACTAGAGCTATATCCCTGGACTTGTGGGGTGGAGAGTATATGGTTGAACCTGAGCAAAGAGTACTCCCAGAAAAGGGTTTGGCAGCTGGAAGAAGGTAAAGTCAGTGATCACCATCTGTATTAAGAATGTCTTAGCATCAGGGACCTCTGTGACCCTGGAGGTCTTCCAAATGGAAGAGTCTTAGCATGCTTGGCTTGATCTTTTTCGCATTCTTAGGAAGGTCATAAAGCCTCTGTGTCTGTCAGAATTATCCCTATAGGCCCTGAACTAATGCTCTCACACAGGTCCAAGGAAAGTTTATCAAGACCCCTCCCCCTTCCCTATCACAACCTCCAACACATATACACACGCTCCTTTGTAAAGACTCTTAAACCAATAATGGGAAGGAAAAGCTCAATTAGAAGAAAATTAAGACTAGCATGAAGGCAGAAGATTGTATATGGAATATAATCATTCCAACTTCCCAAAACACCCACTTTTGAATTTCATTGACTTCTCATATTGGTGGAAAGAGAATCTTTCAGTTCTGGGTACATTACTAACTTCTAGATTACAACCTTCTCTGGGTTTTGGATTAAATGCCACATCTCTTTCTTTCTATTATTCCATTTCTAAAGTGCTCAAAAAAACAAAACCCCATAATTCATGATGATAACAAAAAAAAAAGAGGAAAAAGGAAGGGTGAGAGATCTCAGTTCCTTATTTGTGTAATCCCTATTTTCCTTACCTTTTCCTCAAAGCACCTGGAGATATTTTGTACAAATCATTTAAATTCCCATCATTGCAGGTGGGCAGTTCACTAAATTCCCCATGACAAATCCTTTATACAGTCCAGACCTGTTTCCAGCTCTGGTCTCATGAAAATTGCTGCAAAACTCTTTGGTTACTGTAACCCATTGGGTTGATGGCTTCAAGTGTGAATTATGTTCAAGCATAAAAGTGAAGGTCTTCTAGAGGGATCTCTGCTGACTCTTTCCAAGTCTTGGGATGTAATCATATGGTTCGACGTTCCAAAGTCAGAGCAAAGGGAAATTAGATCAGTCCAGTAGGCTGACCTCAGACTCAGCTTTACCCCTTTAATTGAGATAATGATAAAACTGGAAGGATGGAAGAATGTTTTATTTTGGTAAATGTATATGTGACAAGACATTTGCCATTTCAGTATTTCTTTGCAGTGGTATCAATTGAGGACATCCTTTTATTCCACTATCACCACTGTCCACCCCCAAATTATTCCATCAACCTCAATAGAAGTTCAGTGTCCCCCGAGCCATACCTCCTTCCCACTCTCCCTGGTAGCCACTAATACTGCTTGATCTCTATACATTTGCCTATTCAAGATATTTCATATGTTGTTATCGAGTGCCATTGAGCTGGTTCCGATTCATCCAGCAGAACGAAGCACCACCCTGTCCTGTGCCATCCTCACAATTGTCCTTACGTGTAGGCTCATTGTTGCATCACTATGCCAGTCTAGCTCATCGAGGGCCTTCCTCCTTTTCACTGTCCTTCCGCTTTACCAAGCATGGTGTCTTTTCCCAAGAATTGGTCTCTCCTGACAACAGGTCCAACATATGTAAGATGAAGTCTCATCTTCCTTACCTCTAAGGAGCACTCCGGCCATACATCTTTCAAGACAGGTTGGCCCTATTGACCGTCCATAGAACTTTCAAAATTCTTCTCCAGTTCCACAATTCAGAGGCATCAATTCTTCTGTGGGCTTCTTTATTCAATGTCCAACTTTCACATGCATATGAGGCAATAGAAAATATCATGTCTTGGGTTAGGGGCACCTTAGTCCTGAAGGTAACATCCTTGGTTTTCTACCCTTTAATGAGGTCTTGTGCAGCACATTTACCCGATTTAATGCATCATTTGATCTCTTGATCACTGCTTGCATGAACATTCATGGTGGATCCAAGTAAGATGAAGTTTTTGACAACTTCAATCTTTTCTTCATTTATCATGATGCTACCTACTGGTCTGGTCATGAGGATTTGGGTCTTCCTTACATTGAGTTGAAATCCATACTGAAGGTTGTAATCCTCGCTCTTCATCAGCAAATGATGCAAGTCCTCCTCACTTTCATCAAGCAAGGTTGTGTCCTCTGCATATCATAGGCTGTTAATTAAGCCTTCCTCTGATCCTGAGTGTGATAAGCATTTTCATGATTTTAAACCATAGAGTATCCCTTTGTTCTGTTGATCCTAGTATAGGTTCTTCATGAGCACAATTAAGTGTTAAGTCTGGATTTCTCATTGTTCTTAAGGTTTTCCATAGTTTGTTATGATCCTCACAGTCTAATGTCTCTGCATAGTCAATAAAACACAAGTACAGTATTGTCCTATAACTTGTGCATTCTGCTGGGTCACCTTCCTTTGGAATGAATACAAATACGGATCTCTTCCAGTCAGTTGGCCAAGTAGCTGTCACCCAAATTCCTTGGCATAGATAAATGAGTGCTCCCAGTGCTTCATCAGCTTGTTGGAACATCCCAATTGCTATCCTACCAATTCCTGAAGCCTTGTTTTTGGCTAATGTCTTCATTTGGCTGCTTGGACTTCTTCCTTGAGTAATGTTCGTTCCTGATCACATGCTACCTCTTGAAATGGTTGAATGCTGATGAGTTGTTTTTGTACAGTGGCTGTGGATTCTTTCCATCATCTTTTGATACTTCCTGAATCAATAGATTTGCCCACAGAGTCATTCAATATTGCAACTCAAGCTTGAATACTTGAATATTTTTCTTAGTTCTTTCATTTTAAGATATACTGAGCACGTGCTTCCTTTTTTTGTTTTCTAATTCTAGAGTCTGCACATTTCATTACAGCGACTCTATGATTCAAAGTGTGATTCATAGTCTCATCTGAAGTCCACTTTGATCTTTTCTTTATTTCCTGTCATTTGGAGAGCCCTTTGCTTTCTTCATAGTTGATGTTCTTGATGTCATCTCACCACTCATTGGGTCTTCTGTCATTAGCATTCTATGCATCAAATCTGCTCCTAAGATATTATCAAAATTTAGGTGGGATATACTCAAAGTTGTGTTTATGTTCTCATGGGCTTTTTAAAACTTTCTTCAGCTTCAACCTGAACTTGCATGTAAGCAATGATGGTCTGTTCCTCAGTTGACCCCTGGCCTCATTTTTAGCTACTGGTATTGAGCTTCCAAATAATCTCTTACCACAGGAATAGTCCATTTGATATCTGTGTATTCCATCTGGAGAAGTCGCATATATAGTCCCCTTTGTGTTGTGTTCATATTTCCTATGAAGACGTCATTAGCCTTGCACAATTCTATGATGCAAGCTCCTGCTTTCTGTCTATCACCAAAGGCCATATTTTCCAACTACTGTCCCTTCCTCTTTGTTTCCAACTTTTGCATGCCAATAGCTAATAATTATCAATGCATCTAGATGATCTGATCAATATCAGACTGGAGACGTTGGTAGAATTCTTCCATTTCTGTATCACTAGCCTTTGTGGTTGGTGCATAAATCTGAATAATGGTTGTATTGACTGGATTTCCTTGAATGTAGACAGATACTGTACAGCATTGTACTTCAAGATAGATCTTCCATTGTCCTTTTTGACAATGAATGTAGTGGCATTCCTTTTCAATCTATCATTCCTAGCATAGAAAAGCACATGATCTTCTGATTCAAAATGGCCAATACCAGGCCATTTCAGCTCACTAACATCCAGCATGTCAATCTTTATGCATTCTCATTCATTTTCGATGACTTCCAGTTTTCCTAGATTTATACTTCATACATTCCAAGTTCTAATTATTAATAGATGTTGGCAGTTGTTTCCTCTCACGTTCAGGTGTATTTCATCAACAGATGAAGATCCTGCAGGCTTTCCTCCTACAGGCCTGTCATCGTGGTTGACTCTGCTTTGAGAAGGCCGCATTCCCGGGCATATTTTGAGTGCCTTTTGGCCCGAGGAGCTCATCTTCCAGCATGTGATCTCACAAAGTTCTGCTGCTGATCATGGGGTTTGCCGTCACTGACTATGTGGCACTGCTCTCCATGAGGTTTTCATTGGCCCTTCTTAATCGTCTTTCTGATTCTGGAAGCTCTGCTGAAACTTGTTCGTTTGGTGGTAAATCCTGCTGCTATTTGCAAATACCAGTAACATAGCTTCCAGCATCACAGACACACAAAAATACGACAGTAAGACAAACTGACAGACAAGGGGTGGTTTCATATAAGTGAGGTCGTACAAGGTTTGACCTTTTGTGATTGACTTCGTTTATTCAGCATCAGGTTTTCAAGGTTCGTTCATGTTATGGTATGTATCATTACTTTGTTTCACTTTATGGATGAGTAATATCCCACTGTATGCATGTACCACATTTTGAATAGCCATCAGTCTGTTGAAGGACATTGTGATGTTAATGTTTTTTGTCACCTTGGGTAGGCTATGATTCTCAGTAATTTAGCAAGATAATGGACTGATTTTGTTTCCATAATGTAATATAATGCAATCATCTATCATTTTGTTATCTGATGTGAGAAACCTATTCTTTTCCTCTGGATGGTGGGGGTGGTGACCTGCATCCAATATAAATGAATATTCTGACAAAGTTCACTCTCTACATCTGACTCATTAATTCTACCTTCTGATTCTTGGGATATGAGACAGCCTGTTGTCTGACCACCAATTTGGGGTTTCTTAGCCCTTGCAACTACATGAACCAGGAGAACCCTCCAGCCTTATACTTGACCCATAAATTTGGGATTTGCCAGCCTCCACAGCAGCATGAGTAATTCTTTGAAACAGGTCTCTTGAACACATGATTCACTGGTTTTTCTCCTCTAGAGAATTCAGCCTAAGGCATTTGATACTGAGAATGGTTCTAAAGGAACAAAATCTTGAGGATTAAGTTTATGAATTGGTTCTCAAGTCTAAGTAGCGGTAAAACACTGATGACTCTAATTCTAGTAGGTGAGAGGGCACTGCTAATTCGTGGTGTGGTCAAATATCATGAGAAGTAATGTTCTGAGTGGCCATGTATTACACACCTGTCAGCAATTTTGTCAGGCTAAGAAATATAGGAAGCTTGGCCCATTGATCCTGCTTTCACACCACAAAATAGTTAAAGAAAGGAATGAGGGCTTTGCTCAAGTGCCACATAAAAGATCAGAAAGTTGTTGCTTGTGCCCTGAAAGGAAGCTTTATTTCTGATAGTAACAAAGCTGATATTGTTGAGAATCAAACCTAGAGTCTTATGGTAAGAATAGCTGAATTATAACATCCATTGAATTCCCAATTCTGAATGGTGTCTGAAGTTAATACAAGGGAATTGGTTCTGATGAAATAAAATCTGAAAAACTGGAATGGGGGCATATGGGCAGATAATAGGAAGCTGATGACATTGAGCCCCTAAATTAAAATTCCACTGAAAGACTCCTGCCAATATCTGATGAGATTATTCTATCTTTTCTAAGCCACTCTCCCCATCTGCTAAGCTATTCTCCCCAGTAAAACCATTATACCAACTCTCCATTTACCATCATGGTTAATAAGCTCAAAAACCATTATGTAAAAATCAAGATTATGCAAAAATGGAAGAAGACAACATCAGATCACAAAATAGAAAATGCATATTTTTTCATAACTGCCAAAATTCATCATTACATATCTGCCAAATTACTGAGGATGGTGGCCAAGCCAAGTTAACATATAACCACCACTGAGGATGGCGGCCGCGCCAAGCTGACCCATCACCTGAACCATCACAGCCAGCCAGCATTACTCTTGCCTCATACTTCAACTTTCTTTAGTGTCAGAAGTACCTCATTAATCTGCAAAATCATCAGATAATTGAATTTTTACTATAGCAAATGTGAAATGATAGATAACAAGACATTCAATAAATGGGGCATAGGTGTGTCCTTCCCACCCCATTTGATGAAATTATCCAACTGTTCTGAAGAATCTTTGTTTGAGACATTGCCTGGGGTGGCATCTGAGACTTTCCCTAAGGTATATACCTCACAAGACATTGCTGAGAATCCCCAGGACACCCCACCCCCACTACCCAGTGCCACTTCTAGACCTATAATTAGATTTAAGTCTCAACAAGCCCCAAGTGGTGAAGTAGAGAGTGTGACTCAGGAGGTAGTATACTACACTCTAGAACAACTGCTTGATTTTCTAATGTGTACAAATAGAAGCCTGGGGAAATGTATGGTAATGACTTTTAAAGATATGGCATTTGATGCAAGGAACATAATCTTGGATCATTCTGAGTTTACTGATATGGACCATAGACTTCACTAAATAGTTCAGTTCAAGAAGTTAGGAAAAGATCTACTAGTTTCTTTGGTTGGCTCACTGATAGTTGGATTAAGTGGTGGCCTACACTAAATCAAGTTGAAATGCCCAGCCGACCTTGGTATCCAAGAAAAAGGTGTCTAAAAGTATAGAGGAATTTCCATGTTAAAGTGGATTTACCAGATTGGACCTATTGTCCGAAGAACAAACATAACATTTTACCACATCAGTGAGGAACAAACTTGGGAAAGTCTTTGAAGACTGCTGTGATTGCTATTTTTATGTAAATCAGAGTTGACAGTAGAAATAGCCTAACTGAATAAAAAAATAATGGAGATGATTAGACCCATTGGTGGTTGTGTTAGCTGGGTTCTCTAGAGAAGTAAAATCAGTGAAGCATGCGTATGTGTGTGTTACGTGGGAAAAGATTTCAAGAAATAGCTAAGTCCAGTCCAGCTCAAGTCATGTTTGCCCTGATTCATGGAAACTGATGACCAGGAAGCCGTTGAGAAAGCAGAGACAGCAGGGGGCACATGCTGGTGAATGCTAAGGTCTGAAGTCAGCCAAATGAATCCACCATTGTAGTTCACTGGCAGCCCCTGAGCCTGGAGAGCAATGCAAGGGAGACTGAGGAACCAGACACAAGATTCAGCAGAAGGCAAAGGGCCAACGAGAATTCAATTCTGCTGGGCTTCTCTCTCTTAAACACAGAGCCGTATGACATCAAGGAGGCATCATCAGGCTATGACGCAATTGATAGTTTGAGCTCCCCCACCCCCCTGACCCAAGATGTCTAATTGACATATTCCCTAATTATCAAAGTGCCAGAGGTCATATGTGGCAAAATGGCCCAAAAGAAGGATGTAATGAACAGCAGAGTCAAAGTAGTCATATAGACTTACGGTGCTGGCTGCCTAGGAATAGCATCCGGAGAAGCAAATAGATGGAAAATCTACTAAATATTTACTAGGACTGTAGAAACAGAAGAATTCTAGATCAAGTGAACAGGAGTCCAATTTGAATCACCAGAATAGAGTCACAACCACTCCATCAATTATCAGACTTGAACCAGTGACCTGGCCCACAATACGTTGAATGAGGGAAGGCTCCTAACCCTTGAGAAATGACCCTACTACACTTCCATTTTTTTTCCTTTCCTATTTATCTCTCTCTTAACCTTTTGGGGTCATACTGGACCTTGGCTCTCAATTGACACTAATTTCTGGAGACCTAAACCATCATTGTTGTCCACCAATTAGAGTGAGGGAATTATGAAGGTCAGGTTATTAATGGATGCATAGCTCAGGCCCATCTCTGAGTTTCCAGATCCATCACAATGATATCCATAATTTGTTATTGCCCACACAGTCAAATGTCTTTATATAGTCAATGAAACAGAAGTGAACATTTTTCTGGTATTATCTGCATTTAGCCAGGATCCATCTGATATCAGCAATGAGATATATCATTCCACATCCTCTTCTGAATTCAAAAAGGTAAATATGTGCTGACATCAATGATGCATCCCATACTATTCCCTCCCCGACCCCAGTTTCAAATTGTACCTGTCTGACATAGGTTAGAATCTAAAGGAGCAGCCTCATGTGTCTCTGACCCTTCAGCCACACAGTGGTGTAACCACGAAAATAGCACCCATGGAAATTAATTTTAAATTGCTGAATAACCATTAACAGTGATGAAAGTGCAATGGTTAATAGAAACTGTTCATTGCTGCCCCACCCTCAAGTGGTACCCAGGGCATGTACTGTACCTGCTATGCCCTAGATAGGCCTCTGAGCACAGGGCTGCAATATTAATGATACCCAATACTTATTAAACACTAATTATGTTTCCAGCTCTGTGCTAAGCACTTGACATAAATGATCTTCTTCAAATGCAAATGATTTATAGATCAGTATTCTTTGCAGTACTATTCACTGTAATCAAAAGATAGAAATAAGTGAGTTACATAAGGAAGTAACCCAAATGCCTATGGTTTCCATTCCTGTCCATCACTTTCCCTTGCCCAGTCTGCACCTTTGGCTCATGAGATCCTGATGATCCTGAGTTGACTGAGGAAGAGAGAGCTCGTGCCCAGTTCACAGATGGTTCTGAGGTATATGCAGGCGCCACTGGGAAGGGGACAGCAGCAGCACAATTCCCTTTCTGGGACCTCCCTAAAGGGCAGTAGTGAAGGGAAATCCTGCCAGTGGGCATAATTTGGAGATGTTCACCTTTTTCTTCACAACTTCTAAGCAGTTGTTAATTTTGCTTAGGATGAGACAAAGCTAGATGTGCAGTTGCATACTGATTCATGGCCTATAGCGAATGCTCTGGCTGAATGGTTATGCACTTGGAAGGAACCTGATTAGAAAATTGGTATTAAGGAGGTATTGAGAACATAGACCTCTCTGAATGGGCCAAAGAAATGAAGATATTTGTGTGTTGTGTGCAAAGGAGGATGTAAAGTAGAATGGCTAGGATGTATTGTTCTATGGAACTCTGCCAGACTCACCCCCCAGCCCCTCCCTGTCAGTGCCCAATGGGCTGTGAGTAAAGTGGCCATGGTGGCAGGGATATATGTTATGCAATTTTTGGCTATGGTGAATAGTGCTGAAATTAACACTGATGTATCTATTTACATTTTTAAAAGATTATTTACTAAAATGTTTAGCATAGAGCTTAATACATATGTATTGTTTAATAAATCTTGGACACCCATAAAATTTGTGATCCTGGGCTGGAGACATGAGGCTGCTGCTTTTGATTGTAACCAGTCAAAAAACATTATGCTGGAGCGCACTATTTGAAACAGAAGGGCAGCAGCAGCATAGACATATTGACAGTATGGGAAGCTCACTGACACAGCACAGGATTACCTTCCGCATCCCTGTCTGTGTTGCTCAACAGGTATTTAAAGATTTGAAACCACATGTAGGCACAAAAGATGGTGCTGTCTCCATCATTCACTTTGTCAACTGCAAGTTTTGCTGTGCTTGGCAGACGTAGCTCGCCGGTCCATGATCACCTCATGGTGTGGGGCAGCAGGAAGCCCTGGGAGCCTGGCTGCAGCGCAGCAACTCTCCCACCTGTGCAGTGACTCTCCTAGACTTGGTGGGGGGTTGTTACTGTTGTTGTTCACTTTGAATCAGTCTTTAAATAAAAATTTGTTTTTTATGATAGTAAACATCCTATTTGATTAAAGTTGAAGCCTCTGAAAATCCAGTTTCCTTATCAAACTCCATTTCTCTAAGATTCTGATTAAACTATAATGTCCTCAAACTCATTATATTTCTTAGAAAGTGCCAATGCTTTTCACCTATGACAACTACTGGGTAGGAGAAGGGTGTGCATGAAGGAAGTTCTCCATCCTGCTAATATATTTAGAGGGGAGTTCACAATAAATTCAGCTTTCCTAATTCTTGGGGTGATTTCAAGTTGGGTTTCTAAAAAGAAACTAAGAGCCAAATCCCACGGAACTTTCTGGAACTGGCATTATGTGAATCTTCTTTCACAGAACCACAGGCAGCCATTGGATATTAACAAGGATAAATGAGCAATTATCATTTGTGAATCCAAGTGCCACTTCACGCCACTTCAAAGAATGACTAGAGTCCCAGCTCCTCTCAGCTGTCTGCTCACAATCAGAGAGCAATGGCAAATAATCATGGCAAATGTAAGGTTTGTTCAGGAGAGTGCAATTGTATATCAACTCAGTTCTTTCTCTTTCTTTCCTGTGACAAGAGGGACAGCCTCTGCCTGCCACTGGTGGCAAACATTTGGCTCGAGACTAGATCGGCAACTTACAAAAAAAACTTTTGAACTGCTTATTAAAGTGGACCCAAAAACAGACCCAGCAAGCCTTCCAGGACATCTTTTATTGCGTTTCCAAGAAGAGCAGCGTCATATCATGAGGCATGGTTTAATTTGCTGCCCAATGGCGTTACTTTAGCCAAAGGATCATATTTGTTCATGGCAATGACATTTTTGAGTGGTTTTCAAGAAAATGTATCTTTCCATCTTCTCAGCACACCATTTCTGAGGAAACCACCTGAGTTTTACTACCAAGAAAACATGTTCACAGGTGAATGTGGGCATTACACACTCTCCGTTCTCAACTCTGGTTCAAAGGGGAAGGCAGGTTTTATTCTCACTCTAAAAGGGGTCTGGACCCTGAGTAGTGAAGACTTTGATCTTGGGTGCAAAAGCATCTTATCCAAATGTGCATTCATTTAATCTTGCAACTTAAGAGAGATAGACACTTCTAAAGTGGTTTAGGGGGACAGGAGGGCACAACGTTGGGGCCAGTGGGAGGGACTGTTAGGTGTGCCCCAGGAGCCAGTTATCTGTGATACTCAGTCTCTAGAGACAAGCTTTACCTGTTAGGGAGGCCAGAGCAATGTCAAGCATTGCTAAATTGGCCAGCCTCCTCTCAGGGCTTTCCAGGGAGAGTGAGGTTTTGTGTACAGCACACAAGAGCCACTCGTGGGAAACCTAGGTGGACTGACTCCCTGGCTGCAGTTTGTCCCGCCTTTCCACCCAGTGGCTGGCCTCTCATACCCCCACCATCCAGGGCCATTTCTCAAGACCTTATTACCAGCTAACTAATTTCCAAATAAGGAGCAGGATTCAGATAATACCATTCCCCAAAGATTTTGCACATTAACAGAGAGTCATAAATCCCTTTCAAGTCTCAACTCAGTGAAATAAACATGGATTGAGAAGGCTCATGTCTGGCTCCCCAGCTTTACACATGTGGATACAACGGGAACCGAGCAAGGTTTTCCCTCAACGAGCTCATAGTCCAACAGTAGAGAAGCAATATAATCAAATAATTCTGATATGCTATAATAAATTAAGTCAGAGCATTGAAATGGAGGTCTGTGGGAGTTCCAGGAAGTGGATTCAGCTAGTTGAGGCACAGGGAGAGCTTCAAAGAAGGAGTGTCATCTAAATATGGCCATGTATCCAATAGGATGCTGTTTGAGTGCCTCTAGACCCACAGTTGAGTCCGACCCATAGAGCAAAGGTGGGAAACGTCTGCAGGCTTTCTAAGACCCATGAAACCCTCAACACCAGCTGACATCACACGCTTCACCAAAGAGAGGCAGTGCCAGCCATCATGTTAGGCCTCAGTTAATGAAATTTCTGACCCAATAGAGCAGGCTAAATTTTAAGTTGATAGTTTTCCATGCCCCATAAATGGTGTTATAAATATCCAAATGGCCCTTAGCAAAAAAAAAAAAAAGTTCCTCCTCTCTGCAAGGTGGGGAATAGATCAACTCATCTTTCTTCTATGGAGCAGCTGGTGGATTTGAACCATTAACCTGAGGCTAACAGCTCAAACCTTATCTGACAGCATCACCTGAGCCATGGGGAAGGGGGTGGGCAGGAGCAGTGGCTTAATCAAAATAGAGGTATTTTTCATGTGAAACAGGTCAGAGGGATGCCATGTATGCCCTGTAAAGGAAGTCTACCATGTTTTCTGTGCCCCCGTGGTCCTTCTTTCTCCTCTGCCATTCTTAGGACCTCCTCCAACTCACTTCAGGATCTCAGAGTGGCTGCTGGGACTCCAGGTAGCACATTCGAGTGCCAAGCAGGTTCAGCTAACGGGTGAGATGCATGCTTTCTTAAAGGAGTTTTTCTGAAAGCCTTACCCAACAACTTCCATTTCACAGAGAATCTGAAGCTGCCGAGGAAATCGAACACCCCAGCAGACCAGAGCTTCAATTGTAAGGAGGAAAGTGAGATTAGATATTGAGCAGACAAATAGCAGTTTGTGCCATAGGCCTTAAATACTAGACCTCGCCTAAAAGACAAAGGGAAGAAGGACATTCCAAGTAGTAGAAATAAAGAGGTAAAGACACAGAACCTAAAAAGTACTGTGGGGTATGGGGAACTGTGAGCAGCCAACCTCAGTAAATCAATCTTTCTTGTTAGGCCAGTAGATTTTTCTACCTTTTGGGTAAATGTTGTTGCTGCTGCTACGGCTACATAGCAAGCCTTTTACGGGGATGGAATTTGATATGGAACATTAAGCTCAAAAGACAAGCAACCCTAGTGCAAAGTGAGACAGGAGAAAAAGTAATGTCTTCTTTAAATACCTTAAAAATAAATTTTAAAATACACTAGAAATAAGTAAATGTGTTTTTCAAAGTACATTTAAAAATAAATGTGTTTTTTTTTTAAACAGAGGAGAAGAAACGTCATTTAAACACCAATAGATAAGACTTTAATGAATACAAACAGATCAGGGACCGGGGTGGGAACGGGAGGAGGGAAAGGGTGGGTAGGGGACACAAATATGGATGGTTTAACAGGAAAACAAATAATTTTTTAAAATAATTTTTTTCATTTAACTCTCCAGATTCCTTAACTGTCAGACCTAAATATTGGTCTGAATGGCTGAAAAAAGGAGGAAAAGTGAAACTGAAGTGGACTTGGAGTCTTTAGTGACAAATAAGTTTGTTACAAACATATAAATAAATAAATACGATGTATTTTAATAATTACAACACAAATGGCAAGACCCAGGAAAATAGTTAGTAAAAGATAAATGGGATTTCAGAGGCAATGCCAGTTAATCCATGTATAAATAGATTTGAAATGTTCACGTCTCAAGGGGAAGGGGAACACTGTTCAAATAGAGGGAACAACAGAGACAAAGGCCCAGGTAGAGCATGAAACATAAGCACAAGCCAGTGCTTAATTCCACTGATCTGAAGCTAAGGCTTATGAAAGAGTAGAGGAGTCGGGTGGGGGGGAAATGGGGCCAGTTCAGTGCAGGGCAATGAAGTTCAAGTATCCTGAGCCAAGCATACTTCCATGATGTAGGCCTCTGGTCGCATCACTTTACAGCACAGTTTCTTTAATAATGCACAGGGTACAGTGTGTTATCTGAGTTCTCTATGGACATGGGCCTCTTGAGAAAGCACAAGATATAGGAGACTTAAATCTAGATCCATATACATCTAACAGGCAAATTTTTACAGAGAGAATAATCCACTCAATTTGGGAACTGGCCCCTGGTGCTTCCCTTACTCAAGCAAGTGAACCCTAACTCTCTAGGCCCCTAGTCACAAGCCCACTGAGTCCTCCATCGTTCTCGGTTTAACCAATCCCAGAAAGCTAGAGAGCAAAGTGCTCTCTCCCCTCTAGGGACTTCCCTCTCTCTATTCTGGGCCTAGAGACGGGGCAGGTGCCATAAAGACATCATTTGAAAAATTGTAAGTAACTACTCATAATGAATCATGGAATTGTTTCAATAACTTTTGATCAGTATTTTAAAAGATTAAATGGAATAAGATACTTACTCTATTAATCGGGCTATACTGTGCTGACAAACATTTCCAAATTCTTAGTGGTTCTACAAAGTTCTATTTCTCTCCGCTTAAAAGTTGCTAAAGGTGCAGATGACTCTTAAAAAAACCCTGATCTCCATAGTTTAGCTCAATGATCCAATCAACTTTGACCTTAAGGGTCCTCACCACTCTTTACTTGAGACCTCCTTGGAAGGAGCGAAAGAAGCAGGTAGAGGACTGCATGCTGCTCTGCTCCTCGGTATAGACATGGCACCAGTCTCTGGGCCACAGGCGACTAGCCATACAGCCTCACCTACTATCCTATCAAGGATCCTGAGGAGCAGACTGGATATTGGTGAATACTAGCAATGTCTAATGTAAACATAATTGGATGGAAATGGGAGGGGATGGAATAGACTCAGCTGCAATACAAACGTTTGGTTTCAATTTTATGTGCAGATGTGTATGGGACTATTCTGAGTAGTGGTTGTAAAGTACCTTTCTAACTAGGGGTTGCAATTGCAAAATGAGTTTGAAAGTGACTGCAGCTGAAAGAGTGAAAACAAACAAAAGGTCTCCAAGAGAAAAATGAGATTATTCAAGACATCTGACCCTGTAACAACAAAAGCCAATGTTCTGTGTGTGCTCAAAGAAAATGTTTAAATGCATAAATGTCTCTTGAGCCATTTATGAGCTAGGCATTACTCCCTAGCACAAAAGCAGCTACTTTGATTCCTATAACAAACTCAGTGATGTGTGTGTGCGCGTGCACGTGTACACGCGTGCACATGTGTGCACAAGTGCCTATGCTCGTGTCTGTTTTCCTCAAAGAATGCCTCCAGTCATATATTATCCTAAGGTGTTTGAAAAATAGTCAGCATGAGATGGTGTCCACAAGTCTTAGGAAGTTTGGAAGACAACTTCAAGGACAACCAGGACCTTGAAGAACACACCTGATGCCTGAAGGTGACACTATAAACTGAGGCCCAGGATGAAGACCCTTGACTTCTGAGTGAGTGCCTCATTCCTGAGCATGTCCTGCTACCAGAAGTGCTCACTGGAGATCCTGGTGCAGTGGAGACCTTCGTCAGGAGACCCAGGGCTGTGTCGCTCTCTTACCTCCATGCAGGGCTTCCGGAATGAAAAGGAACCCTTCCGGGAGACACTTTCCCATATCGTGCTCAGGGACCCAACAGAAGAAATAGTATAAACTCTGCAGGGCATGTGGTGTATGGACCCGAGTAAACTGACTTGAGGATGTTTGAAATGTATTTCTAATACATATAACTCCTTGAGGGGCACTGGGAAAACATAACAGTATTAGATAACTTTCATGGAGTGCTTATTCGGTGCCTGGAATGATGCTAAAGACTATATTTTTTAGCTCCCTTAACTCTCTTCTCTATGAGATCACTGCTATAGTGTAATTTTCCTTTTACAAATGACAAAAACCGGGCTCAAAGAGGCTAAGAAACATGCCCAACATCTCATAGATAATAAACAGCAGAGCTGGGGCTCAAACCCTAGGTTACCTTCTTAACCATTATGAAAACATAAACAGAAGACACAGGGTTAGTCAAAAGTAGATTAATTACAATCCCCAAATAATTACCTAAGCAGATCTAGCAGCATCACACATCTCGTTCATCACGAGACAACCAACGTGCAAAGAGTTGGAGTCTTTTGTACAAATTGAGATGCCATCACAGGAGCCAGACCCTGGGCCTTCTTCTCTGTCCTAGGAAGCCCCTATGAGTCAGACCGACGGGATGGCAGTGAGTTGGTTTTGTTGTTTTCACCTCCTTCTCTGTGAAAATGTTGAAGGTAGTTTCCTTTTCAACTCCATGCTCTGAAAATCCTGACCCATAGGATCCACACTCCTGTTGTCGGTGTAAAAGCGCCCATTCCTGTTTCTCCAGAGAGAAAAGATATGCTACAAATATGCACCCAGCGAACCATGTTCCTTTTCAGACATGCCCTCCATTCTGGGAGTCAAGAGGTAGGAGCCAATCCTACAGGTACTGGAATGAACCCAAGAGAGTTTGGGCCATGCCAGCTGTCTTTACTTGAAATGTGAGTTCTAGGGTAGTTGCTGAGGCTCCAGCTCTCACAAGACCACCACAATTAGTGTAGGGCATGTAGGGGAGGATGCAAAAATCAACTGGAAACTTCCCCCAAGTGGAGACCATGAATACTAGAGCAGATTGCTCCTCAGAGCCCCGTTCTCCTGCTCTCCACCAAGGGGTGACCCATAAAGGCCTGTTGTCAACATTTCTGAGCGTTAACAGAGAGGGTCTGGTCTCGGTAACACTTCCCCTAACACAGAGGTTCTCAACCTTCCTCACGCCGCGACCCTTTAATACAGCTCCTCATGTGGTGGTGACCCCCAACCATCAAATTATTTTCGCTACTACTTCATAACTGTAATTTTACTACTGTTGTGAATTGTCACATAAACATAGGCAGAATATATTTTCATTGTTACAAATTGAACATAACTAAAGCATAGTGATTAATCACAAAACAATATGTAATTATATATTGTGAAATATTTATTTCTAATGACAAATCAATGAAATTTTGTCTTGAAGCATGGTGTAGCACGGATAACAGTCTTCACGCCAGGTACGCATATGTGGACATATCTGCATGTGGACTGACCCACCTGGAGATGGATAGAGGAGTGGTGTCTCGGTTCCTAAGACCATCTGAAATATGCGTTTTCCGGTGGTCTTAGGCGAACTCTGTGAAGGTCATTTGACCTCCAAAAGGGTCAAGAACCACAGGTTGAGATTCTCTGCTCTAACAGAAGGAGGCCTTCAGAAGCCAAGGTCAACTCCATGTGAGTGGCAGCATCAGTTTTCTGCAGGGTTACATCTTTTCTCTCAAAACAACTTGCAGTAGATAGATGTCACTCTGTATGACCCAAGTTAATTTCATCTGCAGCAAAGATCCCTGGAAATATATTGATCCCGTCATATATCTAAAGAGAAAAACTTTGAAGACATAATAGTAGGGGCAGAAAGAAGAAGAGAAGGAAAAAGAAATATTGGTGGGTTAAGCATTAGGTTTCAAACCACCATTCAATGAATCACACCCACCACTCACACTCACTCACTAGTGGTGCTTCACACAAGAAAGAGAAGACTGTGCACACCTGGGACCTTCAGACCAAATACCATTCAATGCTGTATCATCTAGACCATTGATTTTCAGGGACTTTTGAAAATATAGATTACCAGGCCCCATCCTGAGGGTTCAAGGACATAGGGAGCAAGAATCTGCATTTTAATAATTTGCAGATGGTCGGTGGCCACACTTGGAATAACCTGGGTGTAGATTTTCTCCGGCATTAGGATGTGAGGCTGGATCAGATGGACCCTCAAGTTCCCTCAAGCCTCATGATTCCCAGACATCCCACTGTTTACATTATTGCCCTAGTTACATCAGTGGCCTTGGTACCCTCAACTGTCTCCTTTCCTTAAATTTTCCAACGAATGACTCTGACCTTCTCTGTTCCTGGGTCATCTGTCGGGATCTGAGAAGGCTAATACTTAGAATTATCTCAACATTTGATACCTAGATCCTGTATCTATCCCTGATAAAAAACGAACTCCCAGTACAAACTAGATAGCAAGCAGACCACTCTATCAGATTTCAGTCTGCCATCATTCTTAATACTTCATCACTCCGGACCACAGTTTCCTAACTCGGGGTCTCTGGAGGAACATCCTTAAATCTGAAGGCATTGGGAACTCTTGGAAACGCCGTGTGGAACTGCATGCAAATGCAAAGCCCAGGAGCAGTTTTGCAGAAATGTGAATCGAATTGATATGTCTGAAAGTCAAGAACCATGACTCATCAGACTCACTCACCTGGCTTCCTGGCTGCAGTTGAGTAAGTTCACTTTTATCATTCTAACTGCGTTGTTTGAGTTATGGACAGTTACTAGCCAGTATATGCAGCTCACACAGAGAGTACAATTTAAAAATCTGAATAGAGCGCATTCCCACTTCTTAGTGATGTGCTAGACACTCACTCACTAGTCACCAAGAGCAGACATTTCTGGAGGATTCTGGGGACATGGTAGTGGTGTTAACAGTGCAGTCTTTTAGCTTCTCCAAATCCCTACATAAAAAGTAGGCATAGTCAGTTGAAAGCAAAAAAACCCACAGACACATTTCCACCCAAACTAGGGACAAGGCGCTTCCCCAAACTCTATATTAAGAGGAGGTGGATACAAATCATGCAAAGTGCAAGAGTCCATGCAGGAGCAGGGAAAAGCAATAGAGTAGGATCTTACTAACCTGAGGATAGAAGGCTCCCTAGTCAATAGGTCTTCCCTGGGCTTGGTCCCTGGGTGGTACAAATGATTTATGCTAGGCTATTAACCCAAAGGTTGGCAGTTCAAATCCACCCAGCAATACCACAGAAAGGGGACCTGACTATCTATCTATGTCTATGAGATGACAGTTCCTGAGAACCCTATGGAGTGTGCTTCTACTCTGACACATATGGAGCTGCCATGAGTTGGAATCAACTCAACAATAGTAGGACTTGATTAGTCTTTCTCCCTGGGCCCACCAACCATCTGTCAGTGTGCTGTATGGTGGTGACGTGCCTGATGTGAAAGTCATGCTACTGGTATTTCAAAGACCAGCAGAGTCATCCATGGTACATCAGTTTCAGCAGGGCTTACCGACGATACAGACTGTCGAGAAAGGCCTAGAGACCTCATTCTGACAATGAGCCTATAAAAACCTTGTGTATCACAAAAGAACATTGCCTAAGTTTCTCACTGTGGCTGAATCACTTACTAGAGAAAGATATCCTGTTCGGTGAAGCCGAGGGCCAACAAGGCATGGGAGACCCTCCATGAGATGGTTTAGCACCACAGCTACAACGATGGACTGAGACATATGCTGCCGGCAATTGTGAACAAGAAACAGGACTACACGACGTTTCACTCTGTTGACCTAGTACGGAAGGTCTCATGAGTCAGATTCCATTCCACAGCAGCAGCCACAGCATTTCCTGAGCCAATTTGAAAAGTACACCTGACACTGGGGCTGAGGCCAGGAGCAAGGGAGGACGATCTTCTCTCATGAGGCTGAGTGAGTGGTCCTAGGAAGGAGGACCCAAGGGTCTGGAGCAGCACAGCCCAGGGCAAGCTTTCAAAATCAACCACCCAGGCCATTTGTGCTTCCTTCCTTCCCCTGCTGCTTGTGTCCAGGGTGCTATCCTTTAGCATGCTGGGTTAAGATTGTCAACCAAAGAAATATATGTTCGTGTGTGTGTGTGTGTGTGTGTGAGAGAGTTTGAGAATCTCATTAAGAATAAATGACAGTGTATCTTCCTTTTCCTTGTCCAAAGTCAAAACTGCATGAACAGCCAAGAGAAGGTGTTATCTTGATAGATTTTCTTTGAAGTAGAGTGATTGCTGCAAATACAGAATCCCACACCCAGTCAAATTCTCGTCGAGCGCTTGCTGGAGAGTCAGCAGTTCTTCTTCAAGCCAGAGAGCACAATGATATTAATTAGAGAAGGTGGCTCTCATTGGGTTAGTAAAGTTGAATCCTGGACCCCAGCTCAACAGAATGACTCATCATGTACTCCACCAAGAAGGCAACATGGCAGATGTCCAATTAGCATGCCCAAAGAGAAGCAGGAAAGCACCCTTAATTTCCAGGGAAACAGTGTACGTTGAATCGAAGAGCGATGGAGCGTATAAAATCATGAGTGTCCTATGCTAGATGTGAAGGGAATAGCGGTGGGGGACAGAGCAACTCCACAGCAAATGAGGCGTGCTGGTCCTGCAGGACTATATGGACTTGGAGGGCAAAGTTAGAGTCCACTCCAAGGGTGTCCTTTCCCTCCCCGCTCACACCTGGTATTGATCCTTGACTTCCCTAATGGCAAACTGGCATAAGAAATGATAAAGCCTTCTGGACATGGAGTTAAGAATAGATTAAAGGAGCTGAAATGCCATCTGTTTACACATTTTTAAATCTATACGAGGGGAATACAGTGTCCACCTTATGGCTGTTAAGTTAAAATAGGATGTATGAAAATGCTTTATAAATAAAAAGATGTGGGGTGAGGAGCTTTCCTGAAAACCTTGTGCAGACAAAAATGTGCCTTTCTTCTTGACACAGCTGTATCTTGTCAGTCTTTTATCCTTGTAACAAGACCATTTATCAAGCTTATACGTTCAAATACATACAAATGCTCCCAATAGGTGCAAAGTCTTCCTACATAAGCCAAAATGTGCTCTTCCTTTTCCACTCCCAGCTGTACCATCATCAAATCTTCATCCTCTTGAGTCTGGGAATCTTACCCATCCCCCAAAGAGATGAAATCATTAGCTAGGTCTGGGTTCTGTCCCAGATGAGCTTACTTTGTACCTGTCCTTTCCTAAAAATGGTAGCATTATAGACTTAGAAAGGTCATGTTATTTTGCCTTTTTATTTTTATTTAAGATTTGAATCCCATATGAAGGGTGGTACCCTGGAGAGAGACTATTGTGTTCCAAACGTGTCTTATCATCGGAGTCACCAAGGGCATTTGTGATGCACAGTGTCAAGGTCACTTCCCATGCTTGCTAAAACAGAACCTCCAGAAAGTGACCTGAAAATCTATTTTTAACAAATTCCTGAGATGAGAGTTTTGTGATCAGTCAAGTGTAGAATGCTCCATGATCAGGCCAGGTACAGCACAGAACCACAAGGCTCTCAAATCAAAGGCTCAAAGAGAGAAGGAGCAAGGGAGCTGATGGAACCCTGTCCCCGTGAAAGGGCAGGTGGGAATTTGCGGGCTGGACTTCTGCTTGGAGTTCTTGCTTCTCACCTCCTAGGCAGGACAGCATCATAGGAGATACAGGCATGAACAAGCTACACATTCATTACTTTTGGCAATGCACAATATACAAAACACAATTATCTAAAATAATTTAAATAAAAGCTAACGAAAAAGAGGGAAATAAAATGCCAGGTATATTTTTGGACATTAATTCAGTTAAGCACTACATTTAGCTCTGAACCTACTGATAAATCAGACCAAAGTAGAAAATAAATCTGCTATTTTTTCCTAAGAGCCCTGGTGTCATAGTGGTTAGTTCTTGGGCTGCTAGCCACAAGGTCAGCAGTTCAAAACCACCAGCCACTTTCCAGGAGAAAAAGGAGGCTTTCTACTCCTTTACCGAGTTAAAGCCTCAGAACCCCACAGGAGCAGGTCTGCTCGACAGGAGCAGGTCTGCTCGACAGAAGCAGGGTCACTGCAGGTGGCAATGAACTCCATGGCAGTGATTTTTGGTTCTGTTCTGTTTTTAATTGTCTATTTCACCCATGCTGAATTTTGGGTAGCGTTCCAGCTGTTATGCACATTTTCAGAACCAAACTTCTATTCCCAATTGTATGCCCTTTAAGGACAAGAAAAGTCATTGTCCCCCATCCCAGAGTTTAACATTTTGTCTCGATGCATTTCTAGCTTATTAGAAAAGCAAAACTAGCCGTGTGCAAAAGACCCAGTGGGGAGTCTTCCTTCCCAAACCTGCACTAGAATCTGATGAGATTCTGGTACTGCAAAATCTGCAGTTCAAGTTTTTTGGTTTGGCTTTGGTTTTACATCAAAAAAGTTTTCTTCCTTCTAATAATTCAGGTAATCCTGGAGATCCAGGATCCAGGCACTTTCCAGAGATTGCTCATTAATAAAGGAGCTAATTCCAAATCAGTTATCAATTGGGCAAGTCTTGTTACTCGGGGTTTCTGGAACAGAAGGAAGCTTGATGCTTTGAAAGAGTCCATGGCCTCAGGCCCAGTTCTGCCACTAAACAGCCAGGTTACATTGAGCAATCATTTACCCTCTCTGAGCCCCTTGTTAGAATTTCAAAATCCATTAATTGACCCCTGAAAATGAAATGGGCCAAGTACTAGATCCAGATCTGAAGGAGATCACCTTCTAATCAGAGGATTTTCATTCTATATCGCAACTGTTTATTTCCTCTTGTCAGTTCCTGGCCACGGACACTCACTAGTTTGTCACATTAAAAAAAAAGTGAGTGAATACATAGGCTTTTACGGCCCACAGAGAGGGTGGGGGGAGAAAAAGACAGCAACGGGGGAACAGGGCACTACTCCACCCAAGGGGAAGGTATTGCTTATGTCACCACCGGAAAGGGAGAGAGAGAGTAGATCTCATTCCAGTGTGCCATGCTTGGAGGACGAAGTTCCTGCTCAATCACAGAGGATTGCAGGGTGGGCCTCAGCTCCAGACATGACGTCCCCTCCCTCAAAGACAAAGCTACAGAGGACAGCACTGAACACACAGCAGTGCGCCCATCTGACCCTCCCCAGGGGTGGCAAACCAAGAGGGGAGTACAACAGACCAGCACTGGGAGCAAAGCCTGAGGAAACGCGATTGTAGACTGGGGCGGGGCAGCGCTTGGCACCTCATCTGAACTAGTTGAGGATATTCACAAGGGGGCCACACAGAAAATCTAAAGGTGTAACGGGATGGGGGGGGGCGGCGCTAGACCACGCCATCCTTGAATGCAGGAATGGGTTTGTAGAAGGGGCACCTTGGACATGAATGCTGAGGACCAAAAGGTTATAAGGGATGTTAGATAAGCAGGTCTTCGGAAAGGGACCCCTGTAAACAAGGGGGATTGGACCCTTGGATCATAACAGGGCCTGCTTGCTGTTAAACAGAGGGATGTCATCTACTCTGGGTCAGGACAGCAGTTAGACCATATGCATGGTCTCTCCTTTTTTCTTTCTATTTCTTTGTTTTGTTTTGTTGATTTTTCTTTCTTCTCTTTTGGTGTCTATCTATATGAGATAGGCAGGATAAGAAATCCCAAGGAGACTGCGTTGAGACCAAAGGTGAAAGGAGGGGAGCAAGGAGCCAATAACAATAGGGATAGAAGAATAGCAAGGGATATAAAACCAACAGGGAGAACAGTGTAGCATTCCGTATCATGTTTAATCAATTGAAATGTGTCCAAGAGGAATAACTGAGAAGCGAATGAAAGGTAAACATAATAATGGGGCAGGAGGAAAGAAAAAAGAAAAAGAAGAAGGAACTGGAAAGTAATAATCATATATAACTATAACTATAGATATGTATATATGTAAATATATAAATATAATATAAATACAATAAGGAAACAGATGGACTTTGGGCCTCTACTTAAATCTTACCACAGTACATGAATGGTTTGTTGTAATAATGTGGCAAAATATGATACTCACCTTACCTACTTGATTGCTGAAGATAAAATGGGTGCATAAGCAAATGTAAAGAAAGCTGATGGTGCCTGGCTTTTAAAATAAATAGCATCTGGGGTCTTAAAGGCTTGTAGGTAAATAAGCAGCCATCTAGCAGGGAAGCAACAAAGCCCACATGGAAGAAGTGCACCAGCCTGTGTAATCATGAGGTGTTGAAGGGAATAGGTATCATAAGGTCAAAAACAAGCAATCAAATCGTCGCCAGGAAGCATAAACAAAGTAGAGAGACCCCAAACCCACCTGAATGAAAATTGGACAGTCCCTCACAGAAGGGCATATATCCAGGGTGCAGTACAGCACTGAGGAAACACATAGCTATCCTCTAGTCCTTTAATATTTCCTCCCCTTACTACTCTAGTCCCAGATTTACCTCATTAATATTGTTAGACATGCGTATGTTCATTTATATAAAGAAGATTGTCCGATTCATAAAATCCACAATAGATAAACCTGCCAGAAATAGTAATGGGTATGGGCTTCCTGGACTTTAAGATAGTTTTTGATGGAATCACAATAGTGTTTTCCATAATATGTGTACCATTTTGCAATTCCAGGAGTAGTTTGAATTCCAATATTGCCATAGATGCACCAACACTTATTACTTTCTGATGTTGACATTTATATTGTTGTTGTGATTCTTTTATCAGTGCCATTTTAGCAGGAGTGAAATAGTATCTCATTGTTTTGATTTATCTCTAAAGTAGCCCTGGTAGTGTAGTGACTACAGGTTGGAGCCGCTAACCATAAGGTTAGTAGTTGGACACCACCAGTTGCTCCAAGAGAGAAAGACAGGGCTTTCTACTCCTATAAACTGTCTTGGAAGTTCACAGGGGTAGTTCCACCCTGTGCTATAGTGTCACTATGAGTCAGCATTGACTCGATGGCAGTGAGTTTGACATTTTGAGAATGACTAATAATGACTAACATCTTTTCATGTGTTTATTGGACACTTGAATGACTTCTTTGATAAAAGTCTGTTCATGTCCACGGTCTATTTTGTTTGTTTGTTTTGTTTTGTTTTAAATCATTTTATTGGGGGCTCATACAACTCTTATCACAATCCATACATACATCCATTGTATGTCAAGCACATTTGTATATTTGTTGCCATAACCATTCTCAAAACATTGGCTTTCTACTTAAGCCCTTGGTATCAGCTCCTCATTTTGCCCCTCCCTCCCTGATCCCCCCTCCCTCATGAACCCTTGAT
>NW_022103913.1:2978865-2984385 GCF_000313985.2 Echinops telfairi
TAAATATATTTACATAAGTACATGCCTGTATTTAGACCTCTGTAAATGCCATTTGCTTCCTAGTTCTTTGCTCTATTTCCTTTCACTTTCCTCTTGTCCCACTATCATGCTCAGCCTTCATTTGGGTTTCAGTAATTTCTCTCAGTTACATTGCCCTTGATCAATCTCTACCAAGCTTCTCACACCCTCCCTACCACTGATTTTGGATCACTTGTGGTTCCCTTGTCCCTGGGTTGGTCAACACCACCTCCTTTCCCTCACCTCCCCCTCTCCCCATGGTCCATTTTTAATTGTGTTGTCTTTTTGTTGGTGGTGGTTGTCTTTAATGTTTAGAGAGCATACCTTTATTAGGTATGTCATTATCAAAGGGTACTTTATCTTTTTACTTTTCTGATAAAATCTTTTGATAATCATAAATATTTCATTGTAATGAGATCCCAGTTATATAATTTGCCTTGAGCTTTTTGTGCATTTATAGATGTGTGGGAGCTTTTTTGGAGGGGGGGCAGTTCTAAATGAATTTTTTTCTGTATGGATTTTTCTGGGAATATTCTAGGTTTAATATTTAATTCTTTAAGCCATTTTGAGTTAGTTTTCACATCTTACATCCTTTTATTCTCAGAAGAACCTTATTTATTGGCTATAATCTGCCCTATTCATTCGTATCTGGCTAAATTACTTAGAATTTTATTCCATTATTCATGTTGTGCTAGTTGGCTACTGCTGATTCAGCATGTGATTCATAGGATCCCAGTGTAGAAGTGACCAATTTGTTAAGAGCCATCGGGTTTCCCTTGCTTCATTTCCAGAAGATCACCAGACCTTCTGTCTTAGTTTGGAAGCTCCACTGAAACCTTTTCAGCATCACAGAAAGGCAGCAGCTTGCACTGACAGAGGGCTGGAGGATGCATTCGAGGTGTCATGGAATCCGACTCAGGCTCCCACATGGAAGGTGAAAATTCTACCACTGAACCACCTATACCCCCACCCATGACTCATTTTTTTCCTTTACCAACTAGAACTTCCCATCATGTGCTGGATTGTCAGAGTTATTAGCTCATCATCAGATATAGCCAGCTGACTTACCTGGTTGTTTATTAAGCTTTCAGAAAAAGAAAATTGGGAAAGCACGGATAAAGATCTTTGGGGAAAAGACATGTGGATGTACTTAGGAGTGGGCACAGAGTGTGAGGATCTTAATAATATATGTTAACCTTCACAGAAGAGACACTAATGAACAAAGTGGGTAGAGTATCTCAGCCAGCCTCAGCTTTTGTTAAAATTAATTCTGGACATTAAACTAAGATCATTTTCAAATGTTTTAATTAAGCATGTGAAAATATCCCAAACACCCACTGTCCTATAAAAAGTTAGTCTCTGAAACCCACAGGGACAGGTCTACCCTGCCTGTAGGGTTGCCATGAATCAGAATTGACTCAGTGGCAGTGAGAATTAGTTTATGAATTCTAATATCACACCAAATTTCTGAAATGCCGTTAACTCACTTTAGTATTATTTCTTCACCATTATTTAAGCAATGATTGAGATATCAATTTCTCCAGAAATCATTGCTGAGAGAGAGAGAGATGATAGACAGCATTTGAATATCACATAAAAATTTACAAACCATTTCTATATGTATTATTCTATATGTATCCTGTGCTGACAACCCTGAACAATCAGAGTTTCCTGAGTTGCTCTCAAGCATCTTTTCTTTTCTATTCTTTTTTTTGCTCGACAAACATCTTCCTTTGATTATCCCATGGCATCTCTACAAATGTTGCTTATTTGTGGTCATTTTTTCATCTGGAATTAGTGAATAAAATTAGTGATTTTTTCTTAAATTATCCTCCAGCATTTCGCATAAACCTACCTATACATGCCATAAGCCCAAAAGCCCTACCAGGCTCATCCATCCTGGTGTGCTCCCTCCTCCCTATGGTGAGTCTGTGTGTGTAGGTCTGCACAGCCCAGCTGGTCACAGAGCCTAATTCTTTCCTGCCCGGGATGATGCTGGTGGTTTCAAACAGCAGAGGAAGCCTCTGTATTATTTTAAATCATTATATCTCTAGGCCTCTGTGCCTTCATCCATAAAATGAAGGAACTAACAACCGGTAATGAAAATTAATGGAAGATCATCAATGGCCTTTCAGATTTGTAGTTATAATTATAAGATGTTACAGCAGAAGCCAGGCTCTGAACTTGAATATCTGAGTTGGTCACCAGAGCTGCTCTCTGAAAGGGGGAAGTCAAATTTCCCTTTTGCACTTGGATTTGGCAACTCTTGTATGCATCTCTTGGGGTGTTCTCTTTGCATCCAAACTCACTGTGTTCACGAGCATCCCTTTTGCTACTGCTCTGCTGTGGAGTTATTTTTTTGTCATCAGAATGGAGTAGATTCCCAGACCCTCTGGGTGCACCCTCCACACACTCAGGGCATCATGGAGATGACAGAGTGGTGTTGTCCACCTACAGACAGGCACCATTGCCAAGATGTTCTCTTGTCCTGAATGCCTGGGGGAGGGAGGAGCTGCTGAGGAGCTCCAAAAGCCGAACAGTATTAACTGCTTTCCATTTCCCCTTTACCTGTTTATTATAGCTTTTCAGAAAGTTGATGAGGTGAAATATTCCCCAGCATGGGAAATAATATAAAGCTTGAAGTCATTTCTGATGGAATGGTGAAATCACTCCACCACTTTTCTTTGAGCAAAAAAATAATAATGCAAGCAGAGGCAGCCACCAGGGATTTCATTATTGATAGATTGGAGGAAAACATAATGGCTCTAGATGAACAGGTTTTTCTTTCAACTCTTTAAAGCACTTTGGGATGAAAAGATGAGAAAGACAGGTGCTAGACAATGGAATGAACCTGGCATCAGCTTATTTACATAATTTCATCTAGTGATGCATTGATGTATGAAGTATAAAGTGTCTTTGTTGACTAGTGAAAATAAAGTATTTTGGAAAACAATCTATTTGCACAACCCCACTCTAAAATAACAGAACATTTTGTGAAATACCTCTGGCTTCTTTGAGAAACTTAATTTTGGCTTAAGTGCTGTGTTCAGCTTTCAGATAACAAAACCTTTTATGCTACTGTTTAATGTAATTCTCAAAAATGATTTTTCTAAGGAGAGGAGACACAGAGTTGGGTGCTGAAGAATAGAGAAGCAGGCACAACTCCTGCTGATGCTTCATGGGTCCCCCATTTCTTCGTGATTAAAGGGCACCAGGAGGGCTGCAGAGGTGTATGGAGCAAAGAGTCTAAGCAGCAGTTTCCGTGTGCTATATTGCTACCTGAATGTGGGACTAAGGGACCAAAAAGGGACCATGTTGTCTCCTTCACTCAGTGGAAAGGTTTGTGCCAGGTGTGAAACTAGACAGTTAAAGTCTAAGGACATTTGGGGAAGTCTTCCTTAACAACCCTCACAGATACCTGAAACCAATTTTGACCCATTCCGGGCCTCCGCTGACCACCACGTTACCAGAATGGTGCAGTCCGCTTTCCAAGCTGCTCACCAGCCCGCAGGCCTACACGGTGAGTACACGTCCACGCGGGACAGGCTTGGAACCTTGGACATTCCTCCTCAGCTTGAGGAGGAAGCATTTTTAAAATCAGCTGCACCCAGCAGCATTTTTCTCTTTCCTTTCCGGTTGTTGCTGATGTTGGCTTATTCTTCTTTTACAAATGTGATTTTTTTAATTGTTACCAATACTTTTAAGCATAAAATGAACTTAGAAAATGTAAAGGAAGTTGTGTGTGCTCCAAAACCGCTGGGTGCTGAGGTTTTGGATGTTAAGCCTGTGCTTTATAGCTCAAGGGAGTGGAATAAAAAGTGAGAGAAGCAATTAGAAGCATTACCAACAAATCTGAATGTCCAGAATTGGAGAGGAGCAGAGTCTTCCTGTGCGAATGAAGTGGCCTTGGAGGTTGCCCAGCTGGCCATCCCCTTGCATAAACCTAGAAAAACAGGTCTCAGATACGTTCAGGGCCCGGCGGTCTAAGGCAAAGGTCCTCAAAGGACACTCCCAGAGCAGCAGCCTCAGCTTCACTGGGAAATTTGTGAGAAATGCAAATTCTCCAGCCACACTCAGAAACATTGGGCTGTGGGTTTCTATGACAGAACCTTCTAGGTGCCTCCAAAGGACTCTGGTGGTACGATGGTTAAGCATTTGGCTAAACAAAAGAAAAGGCTTGGTGATCTTTGCTCCTAAGTATTCAAAACCCAAACCAAACTTACTGCCACCGAGTTGATACTGACTCACAGCAACCCTGTAGGCCATGGTAGAGCTATTCCTGTGAGTTCTGAGACAGTAACTCTTTACGGGGAGTAGAAAGCCTTGCCTTTCTCCCACGCAGTGGCTAGTGGTTTTGAACTGCTGAACTTGTGGTTAGCAGCCCAGTGTGTAACCTCTGTACCTTAAACCAGGGCTCCGCACTACACCACCAAGGCTCCTAAAGATTACAGCCTAGGAAACCTGAGGAGGTAGTTCGTCTCTCATACAAGGTCATTAAGGGTGGGAGGCAGCTCCACAGCACCCGACACCTAGGTGACACTGATGCAGGCCAACCTTGTGAACAATTGTGCACAGCTCTCCCAAAGCCAGAGGAGGAAGAATTAAGACTTTCAATTTCCAGGGAACCTTGTTGAGGAGAACTGTACTGTCCAGATCCAATTAGCTTCCACTACAGTGTCATAGTATGAGAGCATTGGGCGGATCACCACAGGTCAGCAGTTTAAACTCGCCGGCCGCTCCATAAGAGAAAGTTTGGGGTTTCTACTCGCATAAAGAGACACGGGCTCAGACACCCACAGGGACAGTTCCGCTCTGTTCTAGTGCCGCTATGATTCAGAATTGATTTGATGGCAGTGAGGTTTTTGTTTTGTTTGCTTTTTTTTAAGTCCTCTCTAGTGATTTCAATCCCAAGACTCATGCCATGAGGACACCCTTCTAAAATAAAGATGTACCCGAAGCTGTGATTTGAGAACTTTCTGACTGCATGCAGGGCTGTGACAAAACCGACCCTGAGAATCACTGCCTCCTCTGAGACCACAGGACTCTACTGACTCCTCTCAGCCCCTCCACCCATGCAAGAAATTGTAATATTCATTTTAACTCTCTTAGCCCAAGGAGAGAGTTTCCCAATGGGGAGAGGGCCCATGCAAATGGTTAGAGGTTATAGTCCACCCAGACGCACAGCAGAAGAGAGGTCTGATAATGTGCTTCCAAAAATGTCAGTCATTTAAAGCCCAATGGGGCCCAATTTTATCCTGACACAATGGGGGCTCATGCGTCCAATTGTCTCGAAGGCAACTGATCTTTGGTTTTGAATCTGAGGAGGCACTTAATTAGCACATGGTCTCTAAGTACTCATACTGATGGCTTTGTGGTTATTGCTAGGCATCTTCAGGTGGACTTCGTGATATTAATGACCACGTATGGCGATAGAGTAAAACTGCTCTATGAGATTTCCTAGGAATAGAGAAAAGAGCTGGGAGGCAAAGGGCATTTATAGAG
>NW_022103913.1:2985624-2988948 GCF_000313985.2 Echinops telfairi
AAAAAAAAGATTTCCTAGGTTATAATCTTTAAGAAGCAAATTAGCAAGTCTTTCTCCCATAGAGCTAAGTGCGTTTGAACCATGTTGGTCACAGCTGAGTGCTTAGCTGTTGTATCACCAGGGTCTAGGGTTGTGTTATATATCATATCTTTAATACTTACTTCATGACATGCTTCCCTCTGGCCACAGATTGAAAAAGGTAGTTTCTGTCCTAGGTGCAAATGTGCCCCATGTCTCCTTGCACTCTAAAACTGTATCATTTTGTCTTCATCTAAAGTGATCTTTCTCTCTCCTCCTCCTGCCCCTCCCCCTCCTGCTCCTCCAAATCCAGGAACATCTGAAAGAGGAAGACTTGGAATGCATTGTCAACCAGGATGAACTTGCCATACATCACCAGGAGCCAGCCTCATCACCTGGCAGTCTTCCCCCAAGACTGGGGCTGGACCCCGACACCTCACCCCAGACTCCAATCAAAGAAAGCATTTACGAAGGGGACCTCGGCCTGGGAGGCTGTGGACTCAAGCTTGAACCAACTCATGGTCAATCCCAGCTGAATTAATTGTCCTGAGCAGTAAAAATGTAATCACAAGTAATGCAAAGCTCACTGAGAAATGCAAGCCAAGCTGATGAGACAGTGCAGGGGGGGAGGCTGGAAAAGAGTATAGATTGGACAGAATCACATGTGTCCTCCAGTGCCAGAATTCAAAAAATGAAGAAAATGAGAATTTATGATCACCTTTCTATATTGTTCAACATTTGACAGCAGCCATTTGTATGAAGGCATTGGGTGGGATGGTGATGAGGGGTCTGGAGCGTTCTGCTTTACGCACTTGTGTCTGCAGGGTGTTTCTTCTTTCTTCTCGGTGTCCAGTTCTCCCCACCCTTCACTTGAATTATGAGTTCCATTCCTTTCATTCACCAAACGAAAACCAAAACTGTCTCCATCTAGTCTCCTTCCGATGACTCTTGACCTTACAAGACACAGTAGAACCGCTGCACGTGGTCCCGACGCTGCACATCTTTTGGGAAGCAGACTGGCACAGCTTTCTCCCTCGGAGCAGCTGGTGGGTTCAAACTCCAACTTGAACACTTTAAAATAAAAGGAAACTTTAAAGTGAAAAGAGGTGGGGAGGGAAGAGCGCTGGTGTGTAACATGTTGCTCCTAAGCTTTATATTTAGCCTAGTGGGTAAGTTACATGTTGGGCTGCTAACCTTGAGGTGGGCAATTCTAATTCACCAGTCACTATGGGGGAAAAGAAAAGGTTTTCTGTACCCATAAAGATTTGCAGTCTTGGAAACAGCAATGAGCAATCCTAATCTGCCCTATAGGGATACTATGAATCAGAAACAACTCTTTAGTGGTGGGTTCTTGGGTTACAACCCTTCTGCCCCACCCACAGCACTAATTATTCTAAATGACCTCTAGACTCTTTTGGAAATCTAGATAAGGGCTCAAACAGTGTTGATACCTAACAAGTTTGGGGGGTGACCCCTATTCTTGTTGGCATCCCTTACAAGCAGCTGTCCCCACTTCCTGAAGGGGTTAGTGGTGCAGTTAAAGCAGATTTGGGTTCTCTGTGCTATGCTAACCCTGAAGAGTGATTCTCCCTGTCCTTGCTTGCATTGGGGTCCATTCTTGGTTCTGAAGTTGGGTCCTGTCTATATTCTGAGTCAGGAGGTTCTGCAACACATGGCTGGGGACTGTGCGCAGGCTTGGCCAGCTTCATGTCAGTGGCTTCCGCATTCACAGCAGTGAGCACAGGGATGGGGGTGGGGGAGAAAGGGAATGGGGAGGAAGAACTACTACTGCAGAAACCGCAATGAGGGATCAGTGTTGGGGCATCTGGACAATCTTAGGAGGTTGATACACCTGGACATAAGGGACCAGCACAATAGCTTTCTATTCAGCTTCATGACCTGTGCCTTTTAAACCACAAATATACCTCAAGCCTGGCTTCTCTTTAAAAAAAAAGAATGTTATAATATTAGACTCCAAAAAGTAGGCTCCAGTCTTATGTGCCTGGGCCATGATGAGGCTACTTTTGAGGGAATAAGGAATGACACCTTCTTCAGCCTGAAGCTTTGCTGCCTACTCGCTAGGCTTTAAACAATGACCGCTGTGGGGCCAGACACTCAGTTATACGCATTGATCTTGCTTTCCAAATCTGTAGGCTCCAGAGATGTAAATGATTTTATACTCAGCTATGCATAATCTAGTCACTCAAGGTAAATAATGGTGATGAAGCATGAAGTGTTCTAACCTCATTTGATCCCAATAAAGTTTTGTTATAATGTACAGTGTGCTGGGGGTTCGTGTTTTCTTTGTTGTTGCAAGCTGGCAGTTCTAAGGCCTCATCCTCAAGGTAGTAGTAAGTGAAGCAGGTGCTGAAGCTAAGGAGATGCTGGATGTTCAGGAACAGTCACAGTGCTAGCAGGCCAAACCATTAAAGGAGTGTCATGGGGCTGGCAGGATGTGCCACAGGAGGGACATCTGTGTTGAACAGAGTAGAACAGCCTCTTCCTTCCCACTACAGATGACCAGAAATCATCACAGAACTTCTCATCCAGGGGGAAAGAGGCACAAGAGGGAAAAGGAAAGAAAGAAGAAGATGAGCGCATGTTATTTCTGCCTCTGTTGTGTGGAAGCCTGAGATGAGAATTTGTGTTTCTTTCCTTCCTTCATATGGAGAAAGACCAGGAAAAGAGAGGAAGTTTCCCCCACCTCTTCAAAAGGCAAACATCAGGAGTGGAGAGAAGGCAGAGAAATATGACATACTAGATGGAAATGAGATGAGATTGGAAGAAAGGATACACCATCTAAAACAAGGACCAACTCACTAAGCCCAAACCCCCTGCCATCAAGTCCATTCGGACTCAGAGAGACTACCCTACTCAACTCAAACTCAAACGCACGGCCATGGTGTCCATGCTGACTCACAGGGACCCGAGAGGACAAGGGACTAGAACTGCCACTGGGAGTTTCTGAGATTGTAACTCTGCAGTGTTTTGCAGACTGCACTAAGAAAATGAAAATAAGGGGATAGTAAAAATAAAAGGAGGGTCCGATGGTAATGCCCCGTTTAGGGATATGTAAAGATACAGATATGATCTTTCCAGGTGTGCTAGTCTGGGTACTTTAGAGAAACAAATCCACAGAAATTCATATGCATAAGAGAGTTTTATATAAAGGTTAAGTGCATACCTAGAAAACATCCCAGCCCAGTGCTGCCAAAGCCCACAAGTCCAACATTAACCCATATGTCCAACACCAATCCACAAAGTCCTCCTCCATCTCACAAAACACACACTATGATGCCGACTGCA
>NW_022103913.1:2989812-2991577 GCF_000313985.2 Echinops telfairi
GGCAAAAGAGCTTTTTACAAACTACTAATGCTCCCTCCCACTCATTATTAAAGCTTTAAACAGGACTCCATTTAATCAATTGACTTCTGATTCCTGTTGTAACAATCCAGCATTGTGTGACGCTCACCTTCCCAACACGATCACTGAAGACAAAATGGGTGCATAAGCAAATGCGGTGAAGAAAGCTTATCATGCCCTGCAATCAAAAGATATAGCATCTGGGGTCTTAAAGGCTTGAAGATAAGCAAGTCAACATCTAGCTGAGAAGCAACAAAGCCCACATGGAAGAAGCACATCAGCCTCACCTTCCAGACAGGGCAGAACTGCCCTTTCTGGTTTCTGAGATTAGAAACCTATCACTTTCTCTTTCCCAGCCCCCACCGATGGCTTCATTAGGAATTGCCTATAGTTGAGTGAGAAAGAGAAACATGGACCTCCTTTAGAAGTGGGTCTGCAGATATGCAGGAACTACCCCAAAGTGGACAGGTACACGTTACAGCCCCTTTCCAACACATCCCTGAAGGACAGTGGTCAAAGGAAACCTGTCAGTGGACAGGATTTCAAGTAGTGCACTTTGTTATTCATTTTTCTCAGGCGAAGAAATATCTAGACTATGTGTCTTTACCAATTCAATGGTTTTTTGGATAGTCGGGGACTTGGAAATAACATGATTAGAAAAATTGGTAACACAGAGGCATGGCGACTAAAATCTGTGGACCGACTTCTCTGAGTAGGCAGAAAACATGAAGAGAATTGTCCCTTAACAACTCACCAACCAATGACCTCAACAAAGGATTGTTTTAATAATCAAGTAGATAGGATGACCAGTTCTACAGATAAACTCGTATGTTTTCTGTTTCTATGGCATAAACTTGATTGACACCTCAGCCCACCACCTCCCATCGTTCAGAGCCTGGGGAACTTTAGATGTTCTTGTACTGACTCCTAATAAACATAACAGATGTAGCAAACACTTGTCACTGCTCCTTCATAAAGCCCAACTGAGATTATAGCAAAAGGATAAAAATGGAGTAAATCCACAAAGACAGGAAAAGAGACAAGAGAAGAGAAAGTGAACAGTTTTGAAAGTGGAACAGTGGTAACTGACTTAGCAAACTAATAAAAGAAAGTTCAGTCAAGGGAATGCCAATAAGAAACTATTTGATTCATTCTATAGAAACTCAGAAAAGCTCAGGAATTTGAGAGACCTGTAATCTTTGAAGTTATGAGTATGGATGGTGCTAAAAACAGATTTGTTTAAGGTCTATGTGAGAAACGATTAGGTCCCTAGATTCACGTTCCCTGCATGGAGCATACACATGTAAATATTTATCCTCCTCCAGCTCAGCTAAGGCTGAAGATTTGTCCAGTCAAAGGTCAAACTTGTGGCATTACTGAGTTAAAGGTTGCAATCTTGACAAGAAGGGAAGTACGTTGAAGTCTGCACTCTGAGTAGTAACACCTCCAGACCTCCACTCTAACCATTTTTTTAAAGCCTGGCAAGAAACTAGAGAAATCAATCCACTCTGAAACTGCATTCAATTAACTGGAGCCATTCAAAAGACCTAAAAATATCAGTCAGACAGACAACTACCATAAAAGAACTAAACACTTGTCTCACTACCTTAAACCATTGCTTCTATTAGACATGCTAGCAATTAACTTGTTACAGCTTAACTCTTGTATATAAACAACCAGAAAAGGAACCATAGACACTTATGGAAAGCTTCACACTTTAAAGACAGAGATTAAAATAAGTATACTT
>NW_022103913.1:2993335-2995098 GCF_000313985.2 Echinops telfairi
GTATTGGCTGTCTGGGTCGCAACAAATTGTAGATAACTTCAAAATTAGGAATTATAGAACATTTAGTTGTTTTCATGCAAAACCTGTACATAGATTTCAGATGTTCTTGTTTGCAAAGAACAAGGAGATATGTCGTAGTATAAAATCAGGCTAGATATGGATCAGGGTTGTATCCTTTGACTAAATTTACTCAATCTGAGAAGTTGGACATTATGAAGTTGAGCCAAGCATAGTCCTGGAGGAAAGCTCATTTACAAGATGCAATATAAATATGACACCACCTTGCTTGCTGAAAGCAATTAGGACTTGAAGCACCGACTGATGAAAATCAAAGCTACATATGTCATATGGATCACAACTCAATGCAAAGAAAGCCAAAGCCTTCACAACTGAACTAATAGACAATATCATGATAAATGGAGAAAAGAATAAAGTTGTCTTTCTGTGATCCACGATCAATGTTCATGGAAACAGCAGTCAAAAAATCAAATGCTTGTCAAAGACCTCTTTGAAGAGCAAAGAGGCCTTTTTGAGGACTAAAGTGTGTCTGACCCAAGCCAGGGTATTTTCAATAACCCCACAGGCATGGGAAACCTGGACAGTAAAGAAGATCAAAGGATAATTGATGCATCAGAATTACAGTGTTGGTGAAGAATATCAAATGTACCAGAGACTGTCAGAAAACCCAAAGCCAAACGAGCTCCCATTAAGTCTGTTTCAAGTCATAGCAATCCTGTAGGACAAAATAGAGCTACATCTGTGAATTTCTAAAGCTATAAATCTTTATGAGAGTAAAAAGTCTCTCCTTTCTCTCAGAGTACCTGGTGAGTTCCTACTGTCGGCCATGTGGTTAGGAGCCAAACATGTAGATACAAGGCTCCTTAGAAGCCAAGGTTGTGGGACTTTGTCTCATACACTTTGGACATTAAACCAGGACAGAATCCTTGAAAAATAACATTATTCTTGGTAAGGTACAAGGGCAACAACAAAAAAAGAGGAAGACCCTCAATGAAACAGACAGCCGCAATGGCTGCAATATTGGACTTAAACAGTTGTGGGGGTGGTGCAGGACCAGGAAATGTCTCATACTGTTGTATTATGGGGTTATTGTGAGCTACAACCCACTTGAAGACACCCAACAACAACAATTAACCCAAAATACTTATAGCACACCCAGGAAATGTTTAAAACTGTGTGTCATCAAAAGTAGGAGAGAAGAAAAACCAGAAGACACAAGATCCAATAAATGGAATCCAGGAAAGGGACTAGGTGGCAAAGCAGAGTCCTGGGATAATGACCGTCCCAAAGTGAGCTCAGCAGCAGAGCAGGATTAGCCAGTCTAGATAGGAATAACAGGACAAAGGCTGTAAGAGAAGGTTCTGAAGAAAGAAATGAAATCCTTAAGTTATTTATTAATTAAAAATAAGAAACACACTGCAAGGCTTTATTTCTTAAAATCACATTCCATGCTATGTCCTGATTTTCTCATGATGTAAATATGTTTTCCTAACCCTTCTCCATTTGATGTTCATGAGGATAACCTTAAAAATACCTTGAAGTACTTGTCAGATGAGTGAAGGTGCATTTGTTATTCAGGACAGAGCTGCCATTAGGCTAGATGTGGAGAAGGGTGGGGAGACTAAGAAGCTTGCTGATTTAATATGGAAGTGTTCATATGCTTCCAGATAATGTCTATCAACCTGTTACTGACAAATTTCAACTAATGTTGACAATGTATTGGTTGAGGAGAAAGGTTAGGCATT
>NW_022103913.1:2996163-3020234 GCF_000313985.2 Echinops telfairi
AAATGAACATGCCAGTTATTTTTGTCGAAAAGAGCTTCCTATATATGTATATTTTACTTTTCCTCAATAGTACTTTAAAATCTATGCTATTGACTAGATTAATTATACCATTATTATAATTACCAAATGTCTCATGGAGGTTCCTTAAATTATTTTTCAACAAGTTACTAATGCTGTCTCTAGAGTAGACCAAAGCTATATAAGCTTATATATATAAGCTTGAGCTATATGAATGAGTTTTGAGCACACACTTAATTGTAAACCCTAATCCAAGAACAATTAGTTCTTATAATTTGGCTCTGCTCAATACTTACTCTCATGAAGTGATTTCTGAAGATATGAGTGCAAAGTGTAGTGAAGAAGTCAGATGGTGCCTGGTTTTCAGAAAGAATGGTGTCTGGGGTCTTAAAGGTTTGTCTTAAATCAAGCAGCCATCTAAGTGAGGTGTCCACTAAGTTCACACAGAAAAAGCCTGTGTATTTCAAGGATTTTAAGGGATAAAATTCAAGATCAGAGGAAGGAATTGTATTAGAGCTTAAAATCTGAGCACCTGGTTTTCAGAAGGCTATTAATGACGGTGAAAGTCCAAAATCCATTTGTAGAGTCCCCACACGGAGTAAGCCTCCATTGAACCCCTCTGACCATTGAGTAGGGATGTGAATAGACTTGCCTTCAGACAGAGGACATTGGAAAGTAGATTACTGTAGATAGAGTTGGGTTAAAATTGAACAAATTCACATTTCTTTTCCCTTTTGACTCATTTTCAATTTGTCTTAGTTTCCATTATCTTCTGCTTTCTATTGAATTGATGTTTCTCTGTATTTTATTTTGTTGTCATTTGGGGGGTATGATTTTCTTTATATTAAATCCAAGATACATAATCCATAGAGACAAAACTATGTCTAAATAGTTTTAAATATGTCTAAACAATTGAATTACATGATATACAAAATATAAATAAATTTTGGATAATTGTGCATAATTACAAAAGGCAGCTCAGCTTCTGCTTTGCTTACTTAGAGCCTCCGTGCAAGGTAAAAATCCGTTACTGTGCCATAAAAGCACTCACACTGTCTTGTGAAGAATCCAGGTGGCAAGAAATTAAGGCCTCTTGCTAATACCCAACACCAACTTGTCAGCCTTGTGAATGTACCACATGGAAAGTGAACCCTCCACCCCTTTAACCAGCAGAAAACCGCAGCCCTAGTCGGCAACTTGATTGCAACCTCAAGTGAGACAGAAGTAACCAGCTAAGTTCCCAAATTCTACAGAAATTACTGGTCCTATAAGTCACTAAGTTTGGGGGTCATGTGTTAGTAGTAATAGATAATTAATGTGACTTTCTGAAGTAAACTGTCCTGGACAAAAGATGGCTGTAGCCATCTGTACATTTAAGGATAGCTTCTCTCACAGAGTATATAAATAACCCTATGATAAAGGCCCTAGAATACCAGCTCTCCTCATCTCAGCACATGTACAAGAATCAAGTCCACTTCCATCGAGTAGCTTCTGACTCATAGCATTTCTGAGACCCCAAGTCTTTATAGGAGCTCACATTTCTCCAGCACAAATACAAGGAGTCTTCCAAAGCTTCATGAAAATTTTTAGTCTTCTAATTCAATTTTTTTCATGAATTTTTGAAGTCCTTTTTTATATCTTCCCATGTAGACTCCCTAGTCCCTAAATCTAGAATGGAGGTGATCATGGAATCAGTAGCAGTGGTACTGCATGTCTCTTTCCATCAGGGTCGGGTTGGCCAAGGGCCTGTCTGCAGGATGACTGGTTGAGAGGAGAAAGACTGCGAATCCACTGAACTGGTCTGAGGATACTAGTTTTTAAACATTGCTATTGAATTGATTCTGACTCACAGCAACCCCCTATGTGTCGGAGTAGAACTGTCCTCCATAGGGTTCCCAAGGCTTTCAGAAAGAAATAACCAGAAATTTCTTCTGAGGTTCTACTCAGTAGACTCAATCATCCATCCTCAGCCACCGAACTCCACCCCTGAGCACATTAACAGCTTGCATTGCCCAGAGACTTCATGTAGTAATAGGAAACAAGTGAGAAATCACTGACTCTGACTTCTCAGAATTTACAATCTAGGTATAGATACTTTAAAAAAGTTTTCTTCCCTTATAGGTTCCACACTCCTGGGTTTCATACACCGAAAAGCAGAGAAACAAATAATAGTGTCAACACCCCCTCCCACCCACCTCCATCCCCTCCAATGGTGGTGAACCTCTGAGATGGCAGAATGACCATCACCGAATTGCCAGAACATTGTGTATCTTCATACAGCATACAGCGCACGAATGGTGGTGAACCTCTGAGATGGCAGAATGACCATCACCAAATTGCCAGAACATTGTGTATCTTCATACAGCATACAGCGCACGTATGTAATATGATCTGGTTTGTCGACCAACCAGCAGCCACCACTCCAGCACAGCTGTCATCTTCTGTTTCCTCAGACACCATGTGTTTTCCAGCTTAAGTCCTCAGGCTACAAGTATGGCTGAAGTAGCATCCATTTCGCCCAGTGGGGTTCCCATATGGGGATCTCACTGATGCAGCTTCTCGAGCATGCCTTACGCCCAGTGATGCAGGATTCAGTGCCCCAGTGTCCTACCGGACCCAGGACCTAAGTTCCCAGGTTACCCCCTACTGCACTAGGTCTGTTCTGCCCACGCAATGCATGCTGCTCAAGACCCTCCCCATATACTGTTCCCAAGAGCATCCTCACTCTCTCCTCCCCCCTCCATCTCCCAATCTGGAAGGCCACCATCACTCCCCTCCCATCAACAGACATGCACCTATTTTCTCCCCAAACTTGACTGTTCCCTCTCCTCACTCCTGCGCCACAACTCCCATCAGGAAGCCTCATCCCTCTGACAGAGCCACCCCCATCTCTGGGGAGCCTCATCCCAGTTTCTTGACTACCACTCAGCAGACAGCACACCCACCCCGCTGTGGTGTGGTGCCTTCTGATCAAATGAGCTAGCCTGTCCTTACCTGGAGCAGATGGTGAGTAGCTCATTGGCACTGGTCCCCTTCTTTGCCAGGCTGTCTGGTCTCCAGCCAGCAGACTGGCTGCCCTGCAAGCTTGAGCTTGTGTCCGTTCTACTGCTTGTTCCTGCGCAGTGGATCCATACAGCATCTGTCCTTTCGTGCTTGACTAACTTCACTCAGCATGACGTCTTCCAGATCCATGCCTGACTTGAGGTGTTTCATGGTTCATCGCTGAGTTTTTAGGGATGTGTAGTAATCCATTGTGTGGATGTACCAGAGGTTTTTAATTTTATCCACTCTTCTATTGATGGGAATTTAGACTGTTTCCAGCTTCTTAGTATTGTGAACTGTGATGAACATGGGGGAGCAAATGTCTGCTGTGATCTGTTTCTAATATCTTTGGGGTATCTGCCCAGGTATATGCACAGTAATGGTATTGCTGGGTCATATGGCCATCTGTTTTAGGTATCACCATATCACCTTCCACAGTGGCGGTATGTATTTACAAACTGATCATGATTGCACAGCTCATTTGGGGAGCGAATCAACCATGGGGGGAGGGAACGCTCTAGGATGGATGTGGTAGTGATTGTACAAGTCCCCCTTGATGTGTTTGAATGATTGAACTGTTTGATTCTATGATATGTGAATTGTGTGCCAGTAAAATTGTTGGGGGAAAAATGTAATTGGCCTCTTGTGATATCCATAGCAAAGTTAGACTTAAGGGTAACCTTGAGAAGAGAATGGTCATGGTACTAGCTCTCCCTCCTGGCAGCACATTGGACTCGCCTGAAGAACTTGAAAGACTACTAAGGCCTTGGGCTCACCCTCAGAAATGGCTTTTCTTGGTGTGGCCTGTGGCCTGGGACAGGGACTCCTGGTGGTGTAGTGGTTACTTCTTGGGCTGCTAACCTCAACATTAACGATTTGAAACCACTAGCTGCTCCTCAGAGAAAGAGGAGGCTTTCCACTGCATAAAGAGTTACCGTCTCGGTAAAGGCTTGAAGGTAATCAAGCTCAGAAGCAACAAAGCCCACATGGAAGAAACACCCCAGCCTATGCAACCACGAGGTGTCGACGGGATCAGGTGTAAGGCATCATCAGAACAAAAAATCTTACCATAGTGAATGATGAAGGGAGTGTGGAGTGGAGACCCAAAGCCCATTAGTAGGCCACCGGAGATCCCCTTGCAGAGGGGTCTCAGGGAGGAGATGAGCCAGTCAGGGTGCAATGTAACAATGATGAGAAATACAACTTTCCTCTAGTTCCTAAATATTTCCTCCCCGCTCCCACTACCATGACTCGAATTAGATCTTGCAAGTCTGGCTAGACCAGAGGAGGTACACTGGTATAGATAGGAACTGAAAATACAGGGAATCCAGGACGGATGAGCCCTATAGGATCAGTGGTGTGAGTGGCAAAACAGGGAGGGTAAAGGGAGAATGGGTAGGAAAGAGGGAACCGATTACATGGAACTGTGTGTGACCTCCTCCCTGGGGGACAGACAACTGAAAAGTGGGTGAAGGGAGACGTCAGACAGGGCAAGATATGACAAAATACCCATTTATAAACTATCAAGGGCTGATGAGGGAGGGGGGAGTGGGGAGGGAGGGGAAAAATGAGGACTTAATGTCGGGGGTTTAAGTGGAGAGAAAATGTTTTGAGAAACGATGTACAAATGCGCTTTACACAATTGATGTGTGTATGGATTGGGATAACAGTTGTATGAGCCCCTAATAAAATGTTTAAAAAAAAAAAAAGATCCTAGAAAACATTTAAAAAAAAAAAGAGTTACCGTCTCGGAAACCCCTGGCGGCAGTTCTCCCCTCTCCTACAGGGTGGCTATGAGTTGAGATTGACTCGATGGCCAAGGAGTTTGGTGTCCGTCTTTTTGTGACCCGAGCACAGAAATGTCTCAAAGCTCCATAAGTAATTCAAGGTGCAGCCAGAATTGAGAACTCTTGGATTTCTGGGCTTTTCCAGGAGCAGAAAATGCCATCTGGTTGTAGGAAACCATGAAAGTCTTCCCAAAAGAATTAAGTCCATTTGGATGGACTGTGGACTTGAAAGACTGTAATGGCTCAAAGGACCATCTCGGAGGAAGGAAGAATGTGAGCAAACCTGTTGGAGAGCAACTGCTGTCACGCTGCCTGAGGCAAGATAGCTACAAGGAATGGCGAGGTGATGTGTCCTACCATCATGTGTTCTAATCCTGAGCCTCGGGCTTTATCTGCTGCCAAGACCAACTCACAAAACCTGTGAATCATCAAATTCTGAGTCTCTGGCATGGAACATATTTGGGATATCATTTATAGGGAGCCACAGCTGCTGCCTGAACAAAAGAAGGAAAAATAACTGCTCCCTTCAAGCCCCCATGCCACACAACATCATCTGCAAAATCACTGCAAATTGTCTCCTTTTCATAACACTGCCTGCTGCAGGATCGGGCCCAACTTTCACTCAGAACCTCGCCTGAGCTTCTCCTTTCCCTGGAGTAACCTTAATCCACACCTATCCCCTCCCTATCCCCAGGCACAGCCTACCCAGCAAGAAATGGGGAGATGCAAAATGGATTAAGTTGCCAATTACATTGGGGTTCACTGCCATCATTAAAACACTGCACTGCCACTGTTCTTTATTAAGGAATTAAGCAGTGCCACGGTAGCCAACTTAGCCGGAGAGGGATGCCTAGACCAGTGCTCTGATACTTTAATGTGCATTTGAACTCCCCGAAGATCTTGTTCAAAGACAGGTTCAGAGTCAGAGGTCTGGGCTGAGGTTCTGCATTTTTGCAGTGCTCCCTGTTAGTGCCAATCCATGGGTCCCTGGACCACACTTTGAGCAGCAACTAACTAGAGCAATATTCTCAGGCTAGCAATATTGCTCAGGTTAATGAGTGGTCTTTATCTATCAAGGGTCTATAGGGAATTTGGCACTTATAACGGCAAAACCACTTTGTTCATAGACAAGTTCTCCACTTGAAATATAATCGTAACTATGGTATTTACAGAATCCTTCTATTTTTAAAGTGTGCCCATGTCTCACAAGGATGTTGTGAGTCAGTTTGCTCTAGCTAATCTTGATTCATGTATTTTCAAATTATTGAGCATCATTATTTACATGTGTCAAATATACAATTTTTGTGCTTGTACTATGTCGTGACAATTCATAGAAGAGGTCAGTGGTGGGAATATAAACATAGTGATGAAATTAGGCATGTGAATAGAACAACTCATTATGGTGTGCATGGAAGTAACAAACTGACCAGGATGAACACGGACTGTGATTCCAGCAGGCTTGGGGGGGCGGGGGCAGAGAACTAATCAGGGTAAGCAGCATTCAAGTAACCACAAAAGTATCTGAAGATTTTGAAGCTACCTGGTCACCTTTCTCCTGCAATATGTCATCAATTATGGAACGTGCCAGAGGTAGGCATGAAGTTAGTAAAGTTTTAACTTCATTTTCAGGGCCTTCTTTGATAAGATCCCTACATTATTCCTAGGCAATCACAAAATCACCGATTCCAGTACAAAACTGAAAAATATGGCCCACGATGGAAGAAGACTCACCAGCCATGGGGCATCATCCCAAGTTGTACACCTGCAAGTGAAAACATGCCACGTTGTATCTTTGTCAAACAAAAAGAACTTTGCTCAAACACTTAATTTTGTTTCTGTAAGAGAAGTTGGAGTCCTAGGATGATGGAACCATTAATCAGTTCCACTGCTAACTAAAAGGTCGGAGGTTGAAGACCATCCAGAGGCACCTGGGAAGACAGATCTGGCATTCGACTTCTGAAAAATCAGCCATTCTCGTTGAGAATGTAAGGTGGGGAGTGATATGGAGGCTGGAACCTTAAGTCATGTTACCAGGATAAGCCCTGTGAGAACATGATATTTGAGCAAAAGATTTAGGTGAGTGGACCATGAAGAAGGCTACATAGAGAATATTCCAGACTTGTATAACAAGCTCCTTTGGGCTTTGGCTCACTGAAACAACTTGTCAAGAGAAATGAGGTTTGCAAAAATGGTTCGATGGGTTCCAGGACTCAATATGTTTTCCTTCATGACGTTAGAGGCTATTTCTATAACCCGATTCAACTGGGTTGCTCAAGGTATATACACAGTGGTGAGTTGAGTGCCTTGAATCATCTGAACCACCTCAGAGAGCTGAAACGCCATACTTTTCATTTGAGGGAAAGGTTCCTGGATTTTTAAGAACAAACTATGATGCAGACAACTACAGCCCTGGAAATGACTTTTTTTTTAAGTTAATGATTTTCTGCTCAGAGAGAGAAATAGGTGGTTTATTGAGAATAAAGGCCCATCTAAATGTGAAGACAGAATATGATGAAAGCTTACGAAATTTAAATACAACCAAAGAGTAAATAAACAGTCCGTTCATCATCATTATCCCCGCTGAAATATCCAGATCCATACCACAGACTCATTAATTGACACAGGGGCCATTGGAATGAGAAATGCCTGTGTGATTTTGAGTTCATGTTCAGGCACCCAGACCTATTGGACATTGTCACCTCACTTGTACCACCATTACTGTGGTAGTTAGGTTTTGTGCCAACTTGGCTGGGCCTGGATTCTCAGTGGTTTATCAATAAAGGCTTAGTAACCCCCAGGATGGGATCTACCATAAGGCAATCAACTTCATGATGGATCTGCTGTGAGAAGGTAGCTTTTGTGGAAAGGGCAGAACGCAGCCCTCTGACCAGGCCACAGCCCTGATGCAACAGAAAGGCGATTTCCCACTTTCTTAAAGAAGTAGCCATGTGAAAAGTTTGCTTTCTCTTTTCAAACTTTGGATCCTGCATTGGGCTCATCAACCTCTGTCCTTTGAAGCTGAGTCTACATATTGCCTACCATTTCGATCCGCCATCTGACCTGCCAGACTCGTGTTGATTTTCCTCTCCCGTCAGCAGGCTGATCTGCTAACTTGCAGCCTGCGGCATTCCTGCTGACTTCATCCGCCCTGAAGCGATGGGAGTCAGGATAAGTCTTCAGTTTAACATCCGACCCTCATCCTTAGCATTGGACCTGACTTAAGCCTATTCTACAATGGTGTGAACCATTGTCTTGATATACATTTCTCTGTACGTGTGTGTGTTTATATATATACACCCTTAGAACAAGGATGGTGATACTTCATCTCACTGCTTTGGACATGTTGTCAGGAGGGACCAGCCCCTGGAGAAGAACATAATACTTGGTAAAGTGGTGGGGCAGCAGAAAACAGGAAGGCCCTTGACAAGATGGATTGACACTTTAGCTCCGGGTGATATTTCATTCTACTATACATAGGGTGCTATGAGTCAGAATTGACTCGATGGCACCTTTCAGCAACTTACATATATTAGATACATTTCTTTTAATTCTCTAGAGAATCGCGGCTAACACAATTCAAAAGTCAGGAGTTTCAAATTCAGGAGAAATGCATACTATGAAAAAGGATGGGTTGGACAGAGGAGCTTAGAACCTCACTGCTGCACAGTTAGTGTATGGACATTTTGGTGAAGGATTATAAACTATACATCATTTCTCTCATTCTCTCTTTTCATTCTGAATTCAACTTTCATTTTGGTATTTTAACAATTGGTTTGCATTTTCCCCATGAAAGTGGTGATCCAGAAGTATACCCAATCCTTGCTGGTCGTTTCTAGATGGTGACATTTGAAAAGCATGTGCTAAAAGGCTGCAAGCAAGTCCAGTTCTTTCATTTACCGACAACTAGGCAGTTTGTGCTGAGTCCTTTTGACATATAACCTAGAAAAAAATAGGGAGGCTTTCTGCTTTGATAGGGAGCCATGTTGGTATTGTCGGGTAAGCACTGGACTGCTTACCTCAAGCTTGGCGTTTCAAACCCACTAGCTGCTATGAGAGAGAAAGTTGAGGCTATCTGTTCCCATGAAGATTTACAGCCTAGGAAAGCCTATATAGCAGTGGTTCTCAACCTTCCTAATGCTGCGACCCTTTAATACAGTTCCTTGTGTTGTGGTGACGCCCCAACCATAAAATTATTTTCATTGCTACTTCATAACTGTAATTTTGCTACTGTTATGAATCAGGCGACCCCTGTGAAAGGGTCATTCAACCCCCAAAGGGGGTCTCAACCCACAGGTTGAGAACCGCTGCCTAGGGTCTCTCTGAGTTGGAATTGACTCATTGGCAGTGGGTTGAGCTTTTGAATTTCCATTTTATGGAAGGTGGAGGACTAATTTTCAGTCCACCACACACAGATGAACCAATGAGCTAAGTCAGTTGTAAGAAAGATGAAACAAGTGCACCATAAAACATGACCCGTCTACAGTCAAAACAAAACAAACTACCACCAACTCCATTTATTTAGCAGCTCAAGCAAGAGGACCTCTAGTCATCGCACTTGTTACCATGACAGCTCCTCCTTCTAACACCCTCCACACAGCTTTCTCCTGGAAGGACTGGAGATAACAGGGGGATTACTAGCTCTTTCTCTCCAGGCATTGCCCAAACACTTATGGTGGCTTTCAACTCAAAAAAGTTCTTGTTCTGAAGGATAAAGATTCCTCCCTCACACATAATTAGCCCACAGGGGCATAGCCACACTGTACCGATCCTCTGAAGGGAAGCATTAGTAGGTCAAGGTCAAGTGCTGAAGGCGGATAACACAACTACAGAAGATAACTGAGAGCCCACTCTGGATAGGGAGCTAGGCATGAGGGTCTCTGAGCAAATATTGACGCTCTGGGAGACAGGACAATATTTGAAGCATATGGTGTAAGACTAAATGTTGGGGAGTGAAGGGGAAGGGGAGCGCATGATTTGTGTATATCAGTGTAATTGTTCCTCCCACTTCTGGGCCATGAATCATTCCTCTCCAACCTCTCCCAGGAAATCTACACCAAGTTAGGAAGGAGCTGGTGGTGGTGAGAGAGGAGATGGAGCAGGGTGGGAGTTCAGAAGCTATAACAAATGCACAATTCCTATGAGATGCTAGCAGAAACGAAAACTGTTGCTTCAACATTGCTCTTAATTAAACAATTACAAGAGAAAAGTCACAGCCAACCACTGCTAAAATAGCAATTATGAAGAAGAATATGAAATATGATGGCTAAGCCTACCAAAGCCATGCTAGCAGCACGGTCCCATTGAAGATGGAGATGCTGCATGCTGCAGCTGACCTGTCATGGCTAGTTGAGTTATACCAGAGTGTTCACCTTGTGCCTTTATTTTTCTGTTCTAGATTGATAGAAAACATGAAGGGTTTTGATCGATGGCAGAACAAAGAAAAGTATGACCTGTCTTTCCCAGGGTTTGAAGCTGACTTTTTTATCCTCTTGACAGTTTTAATTCAATTTTAACACTTAAAATTCACTCTTCCTTTGAGAGTTTGGGGAGAAACATGAAAAGATATTTTCTGTTTTCATCCTCCATACACATTTCCTTGCTGTGCTAATGGGGGGGGGGTCCCTGGAGAGGAGACTACAGGCCCACTCCAGGGGGAGCCTCTCACACATTGGCTAAAACATCAGCGTGGCCATGGTACTCAGCAAGCACTCTGAAATAAACTTGTCCTCTGTGACGTCACCAGAAAGACCTGGACGTAACGCAGGAGTCCAGCCATTTGTGGAAATCCAGAAGACTGGAAATATTTAAAATGCCAATCAAGAGAGGGGCTGGGGTATAACTTCCAAGAAGCAAACTGAACTGTAATTGTAATACAGAAAAATGAATTCTAATCAATTTTATTGTACTCACTCAGCATAAGAGCAGAAGCTGGGCCACAAAGGAGCAGCTGGCCTGGCACTGAAAAGGAGAAGCCTGGACATTCCATCTCCCATAGGATTTCCGGCTTAGTTTCCACCGAAGAGAAACCGAGGCCATTATCTCCAAAGAGAGACAGCCTACCATGGTCAGGTGCAGAGGCATGTTAACCACTAGGCAAAATTCGCCTGGGCTTACCTACATCTTTAATGTGGTGAGAACCAGGTAAAGTTGTGTGTTACAGATTAATAAGTAAGCACAATTAAAAACATGTATATTTTGCTTATTGGTTAATCCGCCTCTGAGCTAGGTAGCAGAGGCCTGATGGTTTGGCAGAGGGGCTTCAGGCGCATGTTCCAGAGAAACTCAGCATAGCGGGTTCTGGAAAGTTTCCACCCTGGATTCATCCAGAATAGTACTCCCTTGATAACTCCCATATGCTAGACTTCACTGAATAAGTCATTTTTCAAAGTAAATGAGTATCTCCATTTGAAAACAGCTGTCCTAAATTAAATACCCCCCAAGACTCTCTTATATATTAATACTTCCCTTTGCTCTAAGTGCATGGTTACCACGTAATCTTTTGGTGATAATTCACCTTCCCAATTAGAGTGAAGAAGGCTCCCAAATGTCAAGTCTAAATATAAGTCATAGCATTAAATATGCCCAATGGCTTATCTATAAAATCTTGTATAATCATCAGTTCTTCTGAGTTTTATTGGCTCCAATAATACTCAAGTCAGTTTCCAAGTGGTTGCTCTCTGGGCCCAAGTGACAAGAGGCACACCCCCTACCCCTAGTTGATTTCACTACCCTCAATGCCCTCTTTAAAGTAAAACATGATAGTATGAATTAAATGGCTAATCTTGTATTGATTAAATGACTAGAACTCTTTAATCGCAAGAAAACCCAATGGAGGGCAAGTGTACAGATTTTACTGGCAGCTGCGATGGTCAAAAAAGTGGTGCCCAGTGAACCCCTGGAGGCAAATGGAGAGTAAAGGACCTGTAAGCAAAGAGGGGTGTTTTTAAGGATGCACACAAACCAAAAGCTATTGGCTCTCCCTTCAAATCCAGAGAGACCTATGAATTCCACACAAATGGAACAGGAGAAGTCATTTGTGCCCGTTCAAACACGTCACAAAAACTTTGTGTCAGGTGTTTATAGAAATGATTTTCTGGAGAAGAGGGGAAAAAAATCCTTCTACCTTCTATATATAATTTGGCGTGGAGCCTTATATTTCCTAATGCTGCTATAGCAGAGTTCCATATTTATTTGCCTAATTTTAAAATTCTGTTGTCACTGGTAAAGTTTGTAATGTTGATAGATGAACAATTCTCTTACAGTTTGGGAAGCCAATCTCACCGGCATCAAGTCAGGATGCCCACGGCAGCGGTTCTTTCTGGAGCTTCTGCGGCGTCAGTCCCTTCTCTTGCCTTTTTTAAGCTTCTACAGGTCGCCTGCAGTCTTTGGCTTATGATCCCTTCCTTTTACTCGCGTTTCTTGCTTCCGTGACCTCTCTCTTCTAAGGACTTTATGATTACATCGGTCCCTAACAGATAATCCAGGATAATCTCCCCATCTCAGAATACCCACTTGATCACACCTTCACAACCCCTTCACCATGTAAGGTGACTGAATCTTGAGATTAGGAAGTGGACATTGTTGGTAGACCAATGTCAGTCAGGTGTCCCAGCCAAAAGTAGGGATAGGAGTGAAACACATCTGAGCTTTAAGTGGCTGTAGTCTAAAGGACAGGGACCTCTTTGTACTTTGGATCTTGACTCAAACTCGAAGAACGCTCTGAAGTGGGCTGGTCTGCATCATTGTGGGACATAGATCTCCATGGAACATGGACATGATCAACAGAATACCCATGACCAGCATCTTGTAAGGAGAGATCCAGTAAATGAGCTTGGCCAAGACCCTGCGAATCCCAGCCAGCTCCACATTTCGCAAACTAGTGATTAACAGCAGATGCTCTGTTTAAGGAGCATCTAGTATGTTTAGGATCTCTGTGGGTTTATTTTATAATATATAAGCTGGATAGAAGCTATAGTTGAGTCTCTCTACACTGTGTTCTTCATTACTCCTACTTCTGTCTTTTTAAAGACCTGTATAGAGAATTCCTTTAGGTCTTGCTAAACAAGTAATCTAACTAGAGGTGGTAACTAAAGGTGTGCTAACTAACCTATTACTTCCTGAGGTTGGTAGCTAAGGGTCAACACCACATATAATGTATTCCTATTGATTCTGCCATTCTATCCAATTTCAGACATTCTGGAAGGCCTCCTTATCCAGAAATGTCTCCCCCATTAGCTCTACAGCGAGCTTAAGATCTGTCACTTACATTGACTCCCAAACCAGGTCTGAGGATCGGTTTTGCCCTGTGTAGTCAGGAACAGTTTCGTCAAGTTAAGCTTCAGTTTCATCCTCTATCAGAGACTAATTATAATCTCCACCTCTCAGTTCATTATGATTGCAATAGATAAGGTAGAATTATACACAGTGTTGGAACTTGCTGTTGTTTTTGTTGTGTACTTTCTAATTGATTCTGACTAATGGCAACCCCATGTGAAAGAGTCTAATTGCCCACAGGAATTCCTCATTGTAATCTTCATGAGGACAGACTACCTGGTCATGTCTCTCACACAGCTGATAATGGATTTGAAACATTGACCTTTTTGTTAACAATGGTGTGCTTAACCATTGTATCCCCAAGGCTCCTTTGTTGGAATACAACGTTCAATAAATAAATGAACCTATTTACACTGAGTGCATTCTGAATCATGAAGACCTTATAGGACCAGGTCGAATTGCTTCATAAGGTAACCAAAGCCTTAATATTTACGGAAGCTAACTGCCACATCTTTTTCCCACTGAGTGAGTGGATTCTAACTACCAAATTTTCAGTTAACTACATTGCCCCCCAGGCTTCTTACAGTAACTATTATTGCTATTGCTATAGTTTTGCCTGTGAAACAATAATAGTGATATATATTATATAAGACTGCTATAAGAATTAAATGAAGTAGCATGCATCTTACTTGGCATATATTTATTCTCAGTCTCCTCTTCTTCCACATTCTTCAAAAATCATTCCTTTGTGTTAACTAAAAAGGAAGAGCTATTGACTCCAGAAAACCGCTGTTAAATTATATACTTTTTACCTTAAACACTTTCCACCCGTATCCCTCTCCCATTGATTCGTTGGCAGAGACCCCATTTTCAGATGAACTCACTATGCAACACTCCCCACAGAGGCCTCCTCGGAAGAGAACGGACCGCCCAGTTTTAATAGGATGGGACAAGAAGGATGACCGGTGCCCATGAAGGATCTCTATGAAAGGCCCTCTGCAAGTGACAGCTTTAATAAGCTTAAAGAAAGAAAGTAGTTGGAGGAATTTGATTGACATAACAGAAAAATCTAGTGGGGATAGATGATAAATATAACTGGGTCCGAGTACTCAAAATACCCGTGGGCCATTTCTCGACTGCTTTCTTCTGTTTTGTTTCTTTTTTTGAATAAACAACCCCTCTTGGTGCCTAGTCACCAGGTTAACAAGCTGAGTGTACAGAGGGATCCATCCTCTGTCTCAGTTTTGCTAGTGGTGATTGTTGGCTACCATTGCTTTGGCTCCCAACTTGGCAAGCCCAGGCACAGTGGAATTGGATCCCTGTCACCTATAGGATTTTCATTGACTACATTTCCAGAAATAGATCACCAGGCCTTTCTTCCTAGGCTGCCTTAGACTGGAGGGCGCACTGGAATCTTTTCAACAGCACAGAAGCTTACAAGCCTTCAGTGACAAATTGCTGGTGGTTTTAGTTAAAGTGCACCAGGGATTGAATCTGGGTCTCCTGCATGGAAAGTGAGAAATCTCCCACTGCCCCACCACTACCCTTTTCTTAACATTTCCAACAAAATCACGAGGTCAGCATTCTTTAGATCAACGTGGGTCAGATGTCCATTCCAATATCAATCACTGGGATGGCCTATGCAGACTGCTCAGGGTAGAGTGACATGCCCACCCTTGGAGTACAGATGTGTGTGACGGAGTAGGGTCGGCTATCACCTAGTTTCATGGAGTGAGAGTGGGCGACAAATAGTTTGACAAATAAAACCACATCGCTAAGAGTCGAAGAAGTAGGAGTGGATTTGGGAGAAGAAAAATCTTACAAAACATCTTACATGTGGAATTAACAAGGCGGAAGAACTCTGAGAAAATGGGGCAGGCCCAAGAATCTTGAGGAAAGGCAAGCCATGTCTAAGCAGCTCTGCAGGTTACAGTTCTTGCCCTGTCTGCCTGTCATTACATGAATTACCGCATCATATTGACCTTTCAAAGCAGCCTCTAGAATGTCTATGATTCATTTTCCTTATAACACTTTGGAGAACCTTACATTTTCTGAGTGTGAATTAAGGTTGAGGCTAAAGCCAGACAAATCGCTGCTCAACCTTGCGGCTCTGCCGTCACCGGACGCAAAGGGAAGGCTGTGAGTTGAACGGAGGTCAGAGTGCTGCCGGTTTATTCCTGTGCTTGAGGAACCTTGTTTCTCAGAGGATACTCTGAAACTGAATCGTAATTCTTCAAATCTGAAAAATCATGACGTTTGTTGATCAGATCATCATGCCAGAGCATGCTGAAGCTGGTTACCCTGAAAAATGACCTTTGTTTGTGACTGGAGGCATCCCATCTCCCCAGTCTTAATCCCTGACATTTCTGAAGTCCCCTCCCTGATTATCAAATTCCCTTTTTATGAAGAACTTTATCAAAGACTCTGGAAAGACTAAATAAATTATGCCACTCCTCCCTTTTATCCACTGCTTTATTTCAAGGACTTCTGACAGTTTCAAGAGGCATAAAATTACTCGTTCCAAAAGCATGCCAGTTTCCTGCATTCAAATTCCACCCAGGCAGGTGCTTTCAAAGACTTTTCAGTGATTCAGCTTGCTTCGTTTGTCTCAGCCTAGTTACAGAGAAGTTATATCATCAGTCAGCAATTCCCAAGGATAAGCCAATATTCTTTCAGTATTTGCAAAGTGCAATAAATTTGGCTTAAATTAAAAATAGAGCAAAGTTCTGGCCTGTTTGGCAGTGGCTCTACTGCTTTTTAGGATGAAGTGGTCTCGCACCAAATTGGCAACACAGCCAAGAATATTGGTTAACTCTAACTGCACATTAAAATAATTCAAGGAGGTTTTGTTTTGTTTTGTTTTTAAGCATCTGGGCATCACCCTCCCACCAATTAAATACAAGTCTCTGTGGATAGGGACTAAATCTCAGAGTTTTGGCGGGGTGGTGGTGTTTGTTTGTTGAATGTGCAGCTAGAGTGGAGAACCGAAACATAGAAGATGTTGGGAGCTCCAAGATACCAGGTCTAGCCCCACATTTCAAAATCATCCTCAGGCTAGCACCACGAGAGGAAGCATATATACAAAGATTCAAAGAATATTCATTGAGTCTTGGGTGCATAAGGATGGTAAGCTTATGAATTAAAGAATCTGAGGTCAGCTTTTATTTTCAATTTTGTTGACATATAATTCACATATACAATTCAGTAGTTCAATCATATAAAAAATAGTTGTGCAATCATTACTATAATAAATTTTAAAACATTTTCTTTTTTCTTGTGCTTATTGTTGTTATCTTCCCCGTCCCCCCAACCTTCCCTACTATGCCCCTCAGAAACTATTAATCCAGTTACTGTCTCTATAGATTTATAGAAATCTAGACATATCCTAGATTTTATTACAGAAAAGCATGCAACATTTAAAAGAAAAGAAAGAACTAACAACACTGACAAAATAAAACAGAAAAAACACACCAAAAGAAAGCAGAAAATGCTAAAACTAGAACAAATTCAAAATAGTTCAAAAGGGAGATCAAATGATAAGGTGTTTCATTTTAAACTAACTACATCTGCAATGATCCACTTTTCAATACATTCTGTCTGATAGCAAAGCCATTCACATCCCTCAAATATGGTCCAAGGGAATTCTCTGAAGGCATCATCTATGCAGGAACCCTGAAAATGGCTGTGGGCTTCCACTTTTAATCGTTGTCCTCTGCAGACTTGGTGCTCAGAAAGTAAGCTTTAATGCTGTTCCCTCCTCTGAATTTGAACTTTATTATGTGTAATCCTTTGGATCAGACAGGCTGATGTGCTTCTTCTGTGTGGACTTGGTTGAAGCCTCACTTGCATGGCTGCTTGTTTGAAGCCAAGGCTGCCTTTAAGATTACGGACACTATTCTTTCTGATAGCCAGGGACCACCTGATTTTTTCATCACACTTTGCTACAGCCCCCATATCTTCAGTGAACTCTTCATTAGGGTGAAGTATTGAGCAGAGCCACATCATAAGAACCAATTGTTCTTAGATTAGGGTATAATGAAGTACATGCTCAAATCAATTCATTTATCTATGGTTTATATATGTTACTGGTTCACTTTAGAGAGAGCATTGTCTGTAGAAATGGAATATTATTATAAGTCATCCCCATGGGGCATATGGTAATTCTATTGATAGTATCATTCATTTACCCAACAAATTTTTTTTAATTATTGAGAAAAAGGAAATTATACATTTATAGGACAACTTTTTAGAATAAAATACATGGATTTTTTACTTGTATAGATAAAAAACGTAAGTAACTGGACACTATTTACACAAACAGTGAGGATTGGAGACAGGGAAAAACTTCTAATAACACTCATTCACAAAGACAAATCCATGCCTCCTAGACTAACACGTATCATTGAAAAAAGCAAAGAGAGCATGAAAATACTAGATGGCATGGTAGTGTTGAGTCACAACTCATTGGGCACTTTCAAAGCAAGAGATCCAAACCAAACTCCTGTGGCCTATAAATCCATAGCCTTGGGATAGCAGTCGGTTTCTTCTTCTCCAACTTGAGCATTTCAGTCTAAAATTTAAGGTATTTAAGTTCCTTTGATAAAGTAAGGATTCTTCAGGTGCAGCCTATGAAGGATGTTGTGCATCTTAAAGGACAGAGTCTAAAGTCCCAGCTGTTTATAGCATGTGCCTGGGTCACCAAGGGCTGGATAGAAACTAGGTCAAAAGTACCCAGTTAGGAACATAATGCCGGGCTTATTCCCTCCTTGGGGGTCTATATAGAGACTGCTAAATGTTTTCTCAATGGCAGATTCCGTCACCCAGTTGACCCGCCAACAGAAGCGCCATCTCCTTCGCCAAAAGACATGCCTCCCCATCTCTTGAGTTGAATTTCAGTAAAGTTCACTAATCATTCATGTAGGAATAGCTATTCATTGTGGGTGAGTGTCAAACAAGGTTATGTGGCAATAACTGAATGACCTTTTTCTGAGAGATGATCTCCACATCACGATAACTGGCCCCAGCTGAGGTGAAACCTCCCCCCAACCCCGTCAAAGCAGGTTTTTTAAAAAATAATTAAACCATTTTATTGGGGGCTTGTACAACTCTTATCACAATTCACACATCCATCCATTGCGTCAGGCACTTTTTTTATTTACTTTTTTTTAAATCATTTTATTGGGACTCATACAACTCTTATCACAATCCATACATCCATCCATTGTGTCAAGCACTTTTGTACATTTGTTTCCCTCATCATTCTCAAAACCTTTGCTTTCTACTTGAGCCATTGGTATCAGCTCCTTATTTTTACCCTCCTTCCCTGCTCCCCCCTCCCCCCATGAACCCTTGATAATTTATAAATTATTATTCTTTTCTCATATCTTACACCGCCCGACATCTCCCTTCGCCCACTTCTCCACTGTCTGTCCCCCAGGGAGGAGGTTATATGTAGATCCTTGTAATCAGTTCCCCCTTTCTCCCTTACCTTCCCTCCACCCTCCCGTATCCCATTCTAACCACTGGTCCTGAAGGGTTCATCTGTCCTGGATGTCCTATGCTTCCAGTTCCTATCTGTACCAGTGCACATCCTCTGGTCCAGCCGGATTTGTAAGGTAGAATTGGAATCATGATAGTGTATGTGGGGTGGGGAGGGAGGAAGCATTCAATAACTAAAGGAAAATTGTGTTTCATCATTGCTACACTGCACCCCTCCCTCCCCCCTCCCTGCGATCCTTCTGCAAGGGGATGTCCAATTGCCCACAGATGGGCCCTGGGTCCCCAGTCTGCACTCCCCCACATTCACAATGCTATGAATTTTTTTAAGATGGACAAATAAGGGGGTGATGTGTGGGTCATGAGCACCACTCAGGCACGCTATCTATGTCAGTTTTAAAGAGGGCTAAATAGCTTATGCTTTTGATTAAAAACTTTATATTTTCATAAAAGGGACAGTGACTTCAATTTGTCACCTAAACTATAAAGGATCAGACCAGCAGACATGTCAGTAAGATCCTGCAGAGACAGCATGTCAGGGCCTTGGTAAATGAACATGATTATTCCCACACTTGGACAATCATTTGCTACATGATTTTGGAGGAGTCTATTAATGTCCCTGCCAAGTGTAACCACTTACAAAATGGATATGTCCTTCTTGGCACTAAAAAAAATCATTTAAAGAAACAAAAGACAGTAGCTATCACCTAAAGTTAGCTTTTGATCTATAATAATTGAACAGAAACCTGAAAGTCCATAGCTCTTGCTAATAGGGGAGTGGGCAAGTTCTCCTGATAAATGCTCCATAACACCTTCCTCCCCCTATTGTTTAAATCTCCCTATTTAAGTAAAATAGCTAGAAATGCATCAACTAGACAAAGGTTGATTCCAAAATCTCCTAGTGTACTAAAGATAAGTTCTTTGAAAATGCATTTGATCAGAATGATAAAACTGAAATATGTTCAGTATCTGATTCAGAGAGCATCCCAGATCTATAGCTACACTCATGTGTTGCCAAAATTTCCTTTTATGAGAAACCAGAAATAATGATAGAAAAATGAATTGGCAGGGATTTTATTGACCATGTGAGGTGCTCTGACAGCAAAATCCTGACATATGCTAACTAAACAACAACTGCCAGTGACAACGGCTAACGTTGAGCTGACATGACACTGCATCTCTGCATTCACTGAAAACAATGTTTTATATGAATCCTATTATCAAAAGAACTGAACCTGTGAGGGAGGCTGACTAATTCCTCCTGTGCCATTAGTGGTCAAGGATATTTTGATGGTGAAGAGCATAGTTAGTTTCAGGGATTGTCTCCAATGCAGATAGCTGGGATGGAGGTCTATCTACCTCTTAGATTTACTCTCATCAAACACATGGGATCACTAGAAGTCAGACTTGATGGTAACGGGTTTGGGTTTAGGATGCAGTAATCAGACGACCTGCCTAAGAAGAAATAAATAAACCAATGAAAGAACTAAACAGTGTGCAACATTCAAAGAACTAGCAATCCCCTTCTCCAAATGCCTCGGACCTGCTCCCCACCCACTTGCAAATGAGTGAGGAGTCAGCAGGGACTGTGCTGCAGCTGAGTGAAGTGGTGGAGCTGGGAGAGCTGGAATCTGGAGGACAGGTGGGTGGATCATGGCTGACCAGCCAAAGGCCATCAGTCTGATCAGGAACTTGTTGACTGTCAGCTTTGGTGGCATGTGCCTGGTGTTTGAGGGGCACCCATTGGACATGGTCAAGCGCCATCTGAAGACCCATCCCCCAACTTCACCTGGACAGCCTGTACTCTGGGACCTTTAATTATTTACAGAAGACTCTTTTATTTTGTTTGTTTGTTTTTAGTAATAAATCATTTTATTGGGGGCCCTTACATACAACAGTCCATACATGCATTATATTAAGCATATATGTACAAATATTGCCATCAACAATTTCAAAATATTATCTTTCTTCTTGAGCCCCTTGATATCAGTTCCTCATTTTCCCTGCCTCTGCCACCCTCATGAACGTTTAATACATTATGCATTGTTATTTATATATATCTTACACTGCCCCTTCTATGAGATAGGGCATCATGGGACTAGATAAGGGGAAAAATAAGATACAGTTAAGGCTTGGGGGACTCCTGAAACAACAGACACTCTAGGGTTCAGAACTTTATTCGAGGCAGGATTATGGTATACACTTCCTGTCGTGTAGCCTGCATCTTGTGACAGGTTTCACACAAAGGGATAATTGACAATTACCTGAGGCCATAGAAAGAAACATTAATACTTTGGTCAAGTGTTCACAGATAGGAGGAGAGGATAAAGTCAGGTACAGGGAGTAGCTGATATTCTGCAGACAGCTGCAATTCAGCAACATTGCCAGGGAACAGGAAGGATAAAGTGTCCACTTATCTCAGGTGAGAGTCAGACCAGGCAGTACATCATCAGCTCCCCAGCTTGAGCCATCAGCATTTCCCCTGGGCCTTGGCTGCACCGTGGAAGTGGTAGTCCTGTCCAATTTGCCCAAAGAGCAAACAGCCTTGCTCCTGCAAGCCAGCAATCAGGAAACGGTCCCAGCCGTCTTTGAATACAGCCTCATTTGAAGACACGGAAAAGGAGAAGGGGCAAGGGCAGTGCCCCAAATCAGGAAAGGCACTGAAGATTATTGGAAAAGGTTTTAAACAGAAAGTGGTGAATAAATAATGTTAGCTATCAGCAACATGAGCGAGCTACCAGATGATGGGGAAGATAGAGATGAGAAGCCTAGCTAGGAAAGCCTATTCCAGTAAAACCCCACACCAAAACTCAGAAGCACAAAACAAAAGGAAGAATAACAGAGTAGAGCAGGTAGGTGAAGAGTCGGAGTGAAAGAGGAGGTTGGGATGAGCCCTGGGATTTTGCATTGGCTGCCGAATACAAGGATTGGGGGACGACAGGAACAGCAGAGAGATGGTGCATTTGGGGGTCCTATCAACAGATGGGTTTGCAAAGACAAGGCTGGGAAGCGAAACTTGGCTAGCCACCAAGACACAGGTAAAGCAAAGATAGAGGCAAATGCAAACCTACTCACAGACAGATGTTCTGTGAATGAGTGTAGTCACGATGGAATCCTCCCTCGGGAAACACGTGGGTTAACAGTATTGGAGTCTGTAAAGCCTAATAAGAAACATAAGCCCCTCAAACACCTCAATATAATGTACACTTCTTCAGTGCCAAGCAGCACAAGGCTGTACAGGAGTGATCTTGTTGCATCCTCAAATAACCCTGGGATGCATCTTTCATTACTGTCCTCACTTTTCAAATAAGCAAACTGAGGTTTATAGAGATTCACAACCTTGTCCATGGTAATGTGCTAGCAAGGAAAGGCATCAAGTTTATCAGACCATAGAGCACGGAGTCTTAACGACATGTGATGCTCTCACACCACATACCATTGGAAAGACCGTTCTTTTCCTCTGTCTGTGGCAAGAAACAGAAGAAATGTTTAAATGCAAACACTAGAAGAGACTTAAAAGAAACAAAGAGAAACAGAAACAGGCTCAGTAAAAGCCTGGCTGTTGGTGTCAAGGGTACAAAGGGGGAACGTGGGAGCCAATATCTGTGATTCCAAACTTCTCTTCTCACACCTGACAACCACATGTTGACTTTGAGTGGTGTTACTGCCACATGGGAAAAAATGACACTAGGTGGGTGGCCCAAAGACCAAGATGCCAAAGAACAAAGATTCCAAGGCAAAGTGGAACTCTGCCAAAAGGGCTTATTCCCTTCCTCGAATCGTCAAAGACGAGGGTAATCTTCCACTTCCTTGACATCGGACTAGATGGTTCGATGGTTCACATATATTTCTCTCTCTCTCTCTCTTTTTTTCTTTTTTTTTCCTGAAAAAATCTCTATCTCAGCAAGGCGCTGTGTTCTTTAGCCTGGGCTTGCTTTCTATGGTTTGCACTGTTCCAATGCAGCCCAGCAGGAGCATGGCCTGATCTCAGAAAGGGAGTTCTTGAGAGAAACAAGCCATCACACTCCTTCCACAGAATCTCACAAAGGATTTGCTTTTCCTACTTAATTCCACATGGCTGACTGGATCCATCATCTCAGTACTGGATTTGTTTAAGATGAGTGTTTTCCTTCACTAAACACAAGACTGCTCTATCTCTCTCTCATACACACACACACACACACACACACACATGACTCCCTGTCCATAAAAATTGTATTGCCTTGCTGAAGAGTGCAGTGAAGCAGAAAGCAAATGCAGGAAGTGACAGCCAACACAGACCAATTAGGAATAAGAAAATTATCAGTGCTGGTGGTGACTGCTCATGTTGAACAACCAGCTCAGCAAAAAGCCTCACTGCATGTCCCTCTGATCTAATTAGAACCACTCATGCTACCAGTGACCAGCCTTCCCCTGCATTTGTTACCTACTGCAGTGCTGCGCTCTCAAGGGATAGCGAGGGGTATGAGGCCCTCAATAGCTGTGACTAAGCCTTGGACTATCAAGCTGTTCAGATGCAGCATATTCCATTGATTCTCTGACACAGATTTTGTTTCCCCCCCACCCATATCTTAACATCTTTCAAATTACAGTCTATCTTAGAATCAAGGCAATCACAATAGATCTGTCACTGCCTCTGCATGTGCAAACTTGCTCATGGTCAGTCACATGGCCATTCCAACAGAGTTAAATGAATGGTTGCAACTATGGGGGCTGAAGTTCAATAACATTTAAAATTCTCAAAAGATGACCCTGGCATTCAAATGACAAGCTATTGTGTATGCAGAGAGATAAAAACAGACAAGCAGCAGATATATTAAACATTTGTGAAACAAATATTTGTGCTACTGGAACAGCTGCAATTCCATACTGTTTCACAAAACAACCACCAAATTCTTGGCAAGACCTGAAAGGGGGAATAACTCATAAAGAAAATAAAACTGTTATATTTGCCTGAAACCAAGCAGTGAAACAAATGGAGCAACGAAGAAAGCAGAAATAATTGCCAAATAGCTCAGAAGAAATGAGAGAAATTTCAAAGCAACAAGCAGCAGGCTGAAGGGCTATGCAGGAATACTGTTAAGACATTATGCCAGAGTTTAAAATACCTTCTTTGTTCCTTCCAAAACCCAAACCAAGCTCCCTGGCATTGAGTCCACTATGACTCATAGCGACCCTATAGGATGGGGTAGAACAGCCCCTGACTGAAACTGCCTGAGACTGTAACTCTTTACAAGAATACAAAGTTTCATCTTCCATCAAGTTGATGGTCTCTTAGGTTGGATGAAATACAGTATGCTCAGAATAACGTTCACCTCTAGTAAAACATTAAGTGTCCTTGAAAGTGCTTTCAGACCATGTTCTCAGATAACAGGGTGAATCTGTATTTCTGAGAGATTTTCCTTAAGGAACAAGATGGAGGGGGTTTGGGTGGAGAGAAAATGTTTTGAGAAA
>NW_022103913.1:3021231-3032410 GCF_000313985.2 Echinops telfairi
TCCCTCACTCTCTCATGAACCTTTGATAATTTATAAATTATTATTATTATTTTATGTCTTACACAGACCGATGTCTCCCTTCACCCACTTTTCTGTTGTCCGCCCCCCTGCGAGGGGGTTATATGTAGATCATTGTGATCGGTTCCCCCTTTTCCCCCCACCTTTCGCTTACCCTCCTAGTATCGCTATTCTCAATATGGGACCTGAGGGATTTATAGGTCCTGGATTCCCTGTGTTTACAGCTCTTATCTGTACCTGTGTACATGTTCTGGTCTAGCCGGATTTGTAAGGTAGAATTGGGGTCATGATAATGGGGCCAGGGAGCATTAAAGAACTAGAGGAAAGTTGTGTGTTGCATCGGTGCTATACTGCCCCCCTGATTGACTTGTCTCTTCCTGTGACCCTTCTGTGAGGGGATGTCCGGTTGCCTACAGATGGGCTTTGGATCTCTACACTCACCCTTCTTCACAATGACATGATTTTTTGTTCTGGGTCTTTGATGCCTGATATCTGATCCCATCAACACCTCATGATCATACAGGCTGGTGGGCTTTTTCCATGTGGGCTTTGTTGCTTCTCAGCTATTCTACTGCTTTCTACACCTCTTGAAATTCCCACCTTGGGTGAATAAATAGAAGCACAAATTTCAAAATGATGAATGGGGAACTTCTGGTCAACCCTCAGTTTGTCAGTTGACACCTACAAGCCACCATTTAGAGGCGTGTGGGAAGGCACAATGATGCTCCTGTGATAAAACGATCAGCTGCTGACTAAAAGTCAATGGTTCAAAACCAACAGTAGTTCTGAAAGAGAAAGATGTGGTAGTCTGATTCCATAAATATTTATAGCTTTAGAAACCCTACAGGGCAGCTCTACTCCAACAGATTCCAAATTTTATATAGCAGTAAGAAATGTCATTTTTGAGGCAAGTATAATTAAACAAGAGCCTGAAAAATAAAAAGGAGACACTATTCAGACACCAAACCCTGGTGGTGTAGTGGTTATACGATGGGCTGTGATCCGCACAGCTGGCAGTTCAAAAGCACCAGCAGCTCCATAGGAGAAAGACTGGGCTTTCTACTCCCATACACAGTGACAGTCTCAGAAACCCAGAGGGTGTCACTATGAGTCAGCATTTACTCAATGGCAGCAAGTTTGGTGTTAGTTTATTCAGAGACAGGGAGAAGAATATCTCAGTAATGGTATATACAAAGATCCTGAGGCAGGTAGAGTCTAGCGGGTTTGGAAAAACTCAAAAGTAGCCAGAGTAACTGTAGCAGATGATGGTTAAGGAAAGGAAAGATGAGGAAAGAGTGGTCATTGACTCACCAAGTTACTAGAACTAGAAAAAGAATTGGTATAGTACAATACCAGTCTTCAAAAAACTTATCATCTATTTGACAAAACAGTAAAAATATAATACACCTACTTCTCACTTACCAACTTTAGGTTCCAAAGATCAGATCATTGGGCAAAAATGGAGAATGATTACATCAGATCAGAAAACAGAAGATGACTACCTCATTACACACTTGCCAAATTACATCATTACATAATATCAAACTGAAAATCATGGCTCAGCCAAATTGCCACTTAACTTTGGTCATCAGAGTAATAGTCTCACCTCACATCTCAGCATTTGTTCCTTCCAAATGTTTGTCATTAATGCTCAAAATAGCTGAATAGGACACTTTTTTTTGCTATAATAAATGTGAAATGTCATATAACAAGACAGTCACTACGTGAGTAGGTGTATAAAATAAATAATTCCTATAATAAAATGAGGAGCTTTAGTTAAACACTAGGCTGATAAATGAAAGGTTAGCAGTTAAAACTCATACAGTGGCTCTGCAGGAAAACATGGTCATCTGTTTCCATAAAGATTACAGTCAGGAAACCCCTATGGGACAGTTCTACTCTGTCACACAGGGTCACTTTACCTTGGAATCAAATCAACAACACCAGCCATGACAAAATTATATTTAAGATGCTTCAGGAACCCAGAGGAATGGAAGAACTTTTGAGTGGAGAAAATTACAGAGGCAGATAATGAAATTAGACTAGGACCAGTGGACAGTGAGGTACATAAGGGACATTCAGTTGTTGATTACGTAGGGAGCGGTTAAAAGGCAGTTTCTGTATAGTAGGTCTGGGATGGAGCCTGGAATTCTACATTTTTTAGTAAGTTCCCAGGTGGTAGAGATGCTAACCTAGTCTCAGACCATAGTCTGGGTATCAATAAGGCAATTGGAAAAGCAGGTCTCAGATACTTGCCCGCCAGTCCTTTCCCATTCCATTCCATTATCTACTCTCCTAAACAAGTCTGAAGACTAGTGACAGCATAAGGAGTGGCTCTCCAGACAGGAACATTTTCACCAGAAGGTCGCTATAGATTCCACATTAGCAGAAAAGGGAATGGTGCCAAGAATTTATCTACTCTTTTTCCCTTCAGACAGGAGCCCTGATGGTGTAGCAGTTACGTGTTGGGCAGTTCAAAGCCAACAGCTGGTCCACAGGAGAAAGAGAGAGCCTTCTACTCCTATACAGAGTTTTAGTCTCAGAAACCCATGGGAAAAATTCCACCCTGCCCTATATGGTCACTAAGAGTTGACATTGACTCCATGATCAGGAGTTTGGGGTTTTGTTGTTATTGCTCTTTTCTTTCCTTCAACTCACACATTCATTTTTAAGGAAATACAGTGAACCCTCGTTGATCGCAGTTAATCAGTTCTAGACCCTACCGTGATAAATGAAATTCCGCGAAGTAGGATTCCTTATTTGTAAATCAAATATTTTCGTAGTTAGAGCATAGAGGACATGAAAAAACACCCTTTAGTCACCATTACACTCGTATTACCCAATTTATTAAACGAAAAAGGGAAAATACAGTAAAACATTTGGACGTTACAATTATCATTTATTATTTATTATATTATTTATGGCATCAAGCGTATATAGTATGAGCCAATCAGTGGCAGTAATGACAGAGCATGCGCTGTTACGCAAAAACCGCGATAGAGTGAAGCCGCAGAAGTCGAAGCGCGAAGTGGCGAGGGTTCACTGCACAAAAGGCAGTGACTCAGCTCCACTGAAAGATTTAATGATACAGATCGGAATGTCCACTAGCCAGGAATTATTGCCATAGTGGTAAATGATGGAATAGACAGTGTGGTTGGAGGGGGTGCCAACCCCACCACCACTAATCACGGGTTCAATAGACACAATTGTACAGTTATTGTATATAAATATTGGATCAAAGTCATAGCGTGAGAGATAGAGGAGAGATTGTAATAACAGAGTCAGACACATTTCATGGTAGCAATGCTCACCTCAGCCTCACTTGGTGGTCCACGTGGAGAGAGGGGAAAGGGAAGGAGGACAAGGGGAAAGGGAACAGGGAATGGGAGAGGAGAGGGGGAATCGAAGAGAGGCCAAGGGAGGAGCCAAGAGAGAGCCCTTCATTGCTGACCCAGGCCTATATATCTTTGGGGGCAGTGCAAGCCCACTAATTACAGGTAAAGACATACATCACAGGACAGGATTGCACTATAAGTAGAACAGCAATGAGAGGGGGACAATCTACAGACATACGCGCAATAGAAAGAGGAGGGATTGGGGTATACATGTGACAAGATAGGCAGATCCTAGATTCTGGATGGCAACCTAACTTTGGATGTCACTGAGCGGTTTGATCTGTTCTCTGGATCTCCATAGAAACCATTATCAGTAGGGTGTGAACCCCACCTACAGGAACCAAGCTAATGGTTGCAAGCCTTTAGGGAGTAGCCCATTGTCCTTAACAGCAGGGAGTGGGGCCTACCTGTCTGGCAATTGAGTGCCTTTATGGAGGATGACTCTAAGCATCTGACCTCCCACCATATGCTAACAAAAAGCCCCTCATGTTTGGCATGTCTTTGGAGGAGACAAAGCTGGGTAAAAGTCTCTTTATAATCCCACAAGTCCCCCTTTTGTTTTATATATAAAATTCAAATTAGCCACCTGGGTGACATAGTTATTTTTTTATACATTATAAGCTGTCAAGACAAAACTTCATGATCCAATTAATATAGCCAAAAATTCAGGCTTATGGTAAACATCTTGAATTCAGGCATGGGGGATAAAGTCCCACATCTGTTATTGGAGGAAGGTATGAGGGGGATTGGATGCCATGGTGGAAGGAAACGGAGCCAATAGAGTCTGCTTCTATAGGGAGATTGAATCAACCATTTGCTTACCTTAAGGCAGCACAGCTTTAAGGGAGGAACTGTGGAAATGACAGACTACCCCAGGAAAATGTACTGACTATATCTCCAACTACCAGAGTGGTGATCTTCCTGCCACGGACTGCTAATCTTCCAGAATCCCTCCATACCAGTCAGGGAATAAGTCCCAGTTTTATATCCCTCAGTGCTAGTATCCCACAAGACAGGTTTCAATGCAATGTAGGAACCAAATGAAGGGTGTAAGGGCTGCAATCCTAAAGGGTAAATCAGTAAGGCTAGAGTGGAAGAGTATCCTAAGATATCCTTTTCTTTCTTTAAGTCAGCATGTAGACCCATTCTAGATAAGAATAAATTACAAACATGCTGAATCTTCAATCCTAGGGAACCAATTTATCCATCAGACATTGTAGGCCCAATGCCCATGTCCTGTGAGTTTTCATAAACCTACAAAAATGTTTGAGGCCAGATATAAAATAATAGATTCCCAATATGAAAAGAAACCAACAAATATAAATTTAAAATATTTATTGCCAAAATACAATATTATTTTAACATCATTGTATGCTTTATCATTCATAAAAAGTTCATTACATCTGAAAATTATTATTTGTACTTCAGATTTGCTCCTCTTGCAAAAAGTCTCAGGCAGACATGCTAATTGCTAGAAATCTTAGCAAGTGTCAGTTAAGTAAGTTTCCAAGTTGCCAATAATTTGTAAAGAATCATACAGAAATTCATTACCATACAGCCAAAAATGGCCTTTTCATGTAAATTTCAGGTGTGCATTAGTATACAGAATATAATGTAAAGACCGGAACCTGGTACTCACCTTAGAACGGGACAGTTCTTTCTGAAAATCTATAGACTGCACATAAAGGGGGAGTTGTTCAGTGATAATAAATACCCACCCATGTGAAAATTATGGGAGGTTTAAAAGTACTACTTAAATTAACATAAGGATAAAAAAGGCTGATGAATTCATTCATATCACAGTATTTATTAAGCACCTACTATGTGACAGATACTATTGTGACACCACTATGTGCTGTCCTTATGTGGCAGCAAAGGAACATAACAGTTCATAAGTTATATAATGTTTCAGGAAACAATTTAAAAAAATAGTACATTGAGACAAACTTCAAGGGAGCCTTATTAAAGGAAAATGGACTTACAGGGCTTCATGGAAGGTCTCCCTGCTTTCCTCCTAGGGAATGAAGAAAAGGCACATTAAGGACCTACTTTGTGCCAATCTGTGTATTAAGTGCTACTTTATCACTTTGTTTAATTCCCCTGGCAGCTCTGTGAGACCTCTTAATTCTCATGTAAATGACTAGGGAAATAAGCTCAGAGGGTTTGGCCAAAGCCAACATGAGATAGTGAATGAGTGGGTCAGTGAGGGGTCACACTTATATCTGTGTGCCTGTAAATCACGCTCCATCCTTCAGACACTCCTCCTTAGGGGATGCTAGCTTGGATCACCTCATGTCTGAGACATTCTCCAAGCTGGCCTTGTGGCTGTAAGTTCTGTAACATCATAACTACAGAACAGGATGGTGACTTCCCTGACTCTACAAAGCGGCCTTGGTGACAGAGCTCTTAAGTGTTCTGCTGCTAATCAAAATCTTGGAGGTTTAAACCCACACAGCACTTCACAGAAGAATGAGCTGGAATTCTGCTACACTTATGGGTAGCAGAATGACAACCCACCCTACATCACCCCTACTCTACCTTATAACACCCCTGAGAGCTTCTGGGACTAGACAGAGGTCCCGGTGCCTTAAAAGTGAGTAATGAAGCAACCTGCTTCTGCTTATTTTTCTATTGTAATCCTCACCGCCTCTACATGGTAATTACACATGAAGACAGTGGGAGAAGTTATTATGTTACTTTTTCTTTCTATGAAAAGTTATTCTACAGAATTAAATTACTGGGGTCATTGTGGAGTAGCTCCTAGATTCACATTTGGACTTTTTCTTTCTTAATACCTGAGACAAGGCCTTCTATTCCCATAAAGAGCAACACTCTTGGAAACCCACTGGGGCAGTTGTACCCTGTCCAGGGGATCACTGTACATTGAAATTCAGTGGATGGCAGTGAGTTCAATACCTGAGAGATAAGAGAAAGAGTGAACATATATACTCTGTGATAAAAGTAATGGGATTTATTGAAGGTTCAAAACAGTTTGAACTGAGAAGACATTTGACTTCATAATTCAAAGGTGGGTTAGCAAGAGTGGAGGATTTACTGATTGGTGAATACAACATATGTGGGTTTGTGTGATTGACTTACAGTCTTTTTTATTAGTTACTACATAGTGATAAGGAGCCCTGGTGGCATAGTGGGCTGTTAACCACAAAGCAAGCAGTTAGAATCCACCAACCACTCCCAGGAAGAAAGATGAGAGACTTTCTGCTCCCATGAAGATTTAGCGCCCCAGAAAATACCATGAGCTGAAGTCAAGGTGGCATCCAGGTAGAATCACCCACCTGGCATGCCTGCTGCTAAACCAGAAAATTAAGAGGTAAGGAGACCAATACTGGGAGGCTGGTGCTAAAAATAGATTCTGTGTACTAGAGTCTGGTTGAGACATGCCATTTGATTTTCACCCACAAAGTGATTCAAGAACATACTGAAAGGCTCTAAGTTCACTGCGTCTATCTGCAGACTCCGCTAACCCCTTGCCAGGTCTAGCAGGATAGACATTTATAGAACTTTCCATCCAAATTCAAAAAAATTCACATTTTTTTCAAATGTATATGGCTCATTTTTGAAAACAGACCACATGCTGGAACTGAAGTTAAGCCTGAGTAAATCCAAACACATAGAGATTACTCAGATGTCCCTCTCAGATCACCACGCCATAAAGCTGGAGATCAATAAAAGGACTACCAGAAGAACAAGGGCAAACAATTAGAGAATGAATAATGATCTACCGTGACACGAATGGGTACTGGCCCAGATTAGAGAGGAAATTAAGTAGTTTCTAGAAACTAATGAGAATGAGAATACAATGTACCAAAACCTATGGGATACAGCAAAATCAGAGGTAGCTGGATAGCAATAAATGCATATCTGAAAAAGAAAGAAAGATGTATGATTGATACACTATCACAACACCTCCAGCAACAAAAACAGAGTCAACAGAACAACCCTTCCAATAGCAAAAGAAAAGAAATAATAAAATCAGGGCAGAGTTAAACCAGTGGGAAAAAAGAAAACAATGCAAATATTCAATGCAACAAAAAGCTGGTTCTTTGAAAGTATCAATAGAATCAACAGACCACTGGCAAGCCTAACCAAGGAAAAGAAGGAGCAGACATCGATAGCCAGGATGAGCGATGAAACAGGAAATCACAGCTGACCCCAATGAGATCAAAAGGAAAATCACAAAGTACTATGAAAGTGTGTACTCCAAACAATTCACCAATGTGGAAGACATAGAGAGATACTTGGAAAAACAATCCCTCCCTACATTATCCCAGATAGATGTCAAGAACCTCAACAGACCAATATCAAATGAAGAAATAGATATGGTTATCAAGAAACAACCAACAAAAAAGCTCCTGACCAGAGGCCCCACAGGTGAATTCTACCAAGCATTCAGAAAAGAACTGACACCGATCCTCCACAAATTATTCCAGAGCACAGAACCAATATGGCAAACTCCCAAACTCATTCTATGAAGCCAGTATAACTTTGAAACCAAAACAAGGTAGGGATCCCACAGGAATAGAGATCTATAGACCAATACCTCTAATGAACGCAGATACAAAAATCCTTAACAAAATATTAGGCAATAGAATACAAATGTAAAAAAAAAAAAAGAATACAAATGTATATAAAACATTTCATCCATCATGATCAGGTGGGATTTATTCCAAGGATACAGGGATACTTTAACATTAGAAAAATCCATCAATATTATTTACCACATTGATAAGATAATGATAAGAACCACATGATAATATTAATAGATGCAGAAAAAAATTTGACAACATCCAAAACCCATTCCTAATTAATACAATCAAGAAGATAGGAATGAAAGGAAAATACCAGAAGTTACTACAAGCCATCCACAAAAACTCCACAGCCAACATCATACTCAATGGAGAAAAGACAAAAAAATTCCCATTGAAAAAGGGTGCCAGACAAGGATGTGCCTTGTCCCCACTTCTATTCAACATTATATTAATCTAGGTACTTTAGAGAAACAAATCCATAGCAACTCATGTATAAGAGAGTTTTATGTAAAGAAAGTGTGCATCACGAAAACATCCCAACCCAATGCTGCCCAAGCCCACAAGTCCAACATTAACCCATTAACCCAACACCAGTCCACAAAGTCCTCCACCTCACAAAACAGAGGCAATGATGCCGACTGCAGGAGGAAAGCTGAGTCAGTGAACGAATAAGCATCTCAGCACAAGCAGGGGTCTCCACACAGCTGCTCCAGCACCCAGGGCTGCATCGGGATAGGTCTATGTGGCTTCTCCTTGGGGATGTCTTGTAGGAAGTCAATCTTGCAAGCTGAATCAGGGAACCACTAAGGCAGCTGCACCCAGTGCGACCATCACAAAGCAAGAGACCCGAGAACTAGAAAGGCGAGGCTCACCACCCATTTATCCCTCCGCCTTTCAACCAGCCCCACATGTGATTATCGGCCAGGTTGGCACAATTAACTAGTTCAAACATCATAGTGGAGGTCCTAGGTAACAACATAAGACAGTGGAAGAATATTAAAGATATCTGGCTGGGAGATGAGGGGTTGAAACTATCGCTACTTGCAGATGACATGATTCTATACATTGAAAATCCCCAAAGCTCCACAACAGGAGTACTGACAGTGATAGAGGAATATAGAAGAGTGGCAGGATACGAGATCAACAAACAGAAGCCTATTGGTTTGGTATATGCATCAAACTAGACTGTGGAAGAGATCAAAATGGCAGTACCCTTCACAATAGCCAAGAACAAATTGAAATATCTAGGGATATATTTAACCAAAAAAGCAAAAGACTTAAAGGAAAACTACAGGACCCTACTATGGGAAACCAAAAGTGACCTCCACAAATGGAAGAATAACTCATGTTCATGGATCAAAAGACTCAATATAGTAAAAATGTAAATCTTACGCTAGGCACCACTTAAGTTTAACACTATCCTGATTAAAGACCAATGACCTCCTTCAAAGAATTGGAAAAACTGAACACCAGTTTCATATGGAGAAGGAAGAAGTCCAGAATTAGCAGAGAACTCCTCAAGAAGAAGGACAAAGTCAGAGGGCTCACTTTACTTGGCATTAACACCTACCATAGAGCCACAGTAGTCAAAACAGCATGGTACTGGAATGACACATACGCAGACCAATGGAAATGAACAGAAAACCCAGATATAAAACCATCAGCATATGAATAACTGATCTTCAACAAGAACCCCAAAAGTATCAAGTGGGAGGTAGATGCCCTCTTTAACAAGTGGTGCTGGAAACAATGGATACCCACCTGTTGAAAATCAAAACAAGATGTTTACCTCACCCCATGCACAAGAAAAAACTCCAGGTAGATCAAAGACCTAGAAATAAAACCCCGAATTATCAGGACCATCAGCAAAGGAATCGGGACAAACCTGAGAACATTGGCACAGGGAAGGTTACACACACAGGTGAACCTGAAATCGACATGTGATATATACTAAGGATAAAACACCTGTATGGGTCGAAAGATTTTGCCAAGAGAGTAACGCGAGAACCCACAGACTGGGAGAGGATTTTTAGCAATGACACCACAGACAAAGGACTCATTACTGAAATCTGCAATACCCTCCTAGCCCGCAAAAAGAGGAAAACCGTTAACCCCCTGAGGAAGTGGGCAAAAGAACTGAAAAGAACTTTCACTAGGGAGGTGTGTTAGTCCCTTAATTTTGAGAAACAAATCCATAGAAACTCATATTATAAGAGATAGCTTTATATAAAGGGTAATTGCACATTAAGAAAGAATCCCATCCCAGTCCAAACCCATAAGTCCAATATAATGTGTCTTGTCAGTAGAGCGTCTCCAAGGGAGTGAGCTGAGAGAGAGTCTGTTGCCTCTAAGGAGGAAAAATATAGGAGTTCCCAAAATTCTCAGGGGAAGGCCATGCCCACACAGAGGCCTCATTGGCTATAACCCAATTGACAGACTAGACTCCACCATTTCACTCTTAATTTTCTCCCGTCCCAAATTGACACCAGATTATGTAACTACCACAGGAGGAGACCCAAATGGCCAATAAACATGGGGAAATGCTCCTGATCATTAGCCATCAGAGAAATGCAAATTAAAACAACCATGAGATACCATCTAACACATTTGAGGATAGCACAAATCAGAAATTCAGAAAGCAACAAATGTTGGAGGGGACACAGCAAGATAGGAAATCCCCTCCACTACTGGTGGTACTGTAGATACATACAGCCTCTGTGGAAAGCAATCTGGTGATATTTAAAGCAAATGTAAATTGAGCAACCCTATGACCCAGCTATCCTTCTACTGGGCATCTACCCAGAAGAGGTAAGAACTAGACCCCAACCAGTCCTCTACAATTCACAATTGCAAAGAACTGGAAACATCCTAAATTTCCATTGATAGACAAATAGATTAGAAAACTCTGACACATACATACAATGGAGTACTACACATCACTAAAAAGCACTGATGATCACATGAAATACATATCTCATGGGAAGAGTTGAAGGAAATTATGCTAAGAAAAGTTAGCCAATCACAAAAGAACAAGTGTAACATGAGCCCCCTGAGGTAAGTATAATTGGCAGAGTAGGTATAGGAGAAAAGCCACTTCTCTCACCCTATATGGGTTGAAGTGCAGGCAGTCAGGTGGGAGACAGACCAAACCCAAGGATGTACATGTTATTCCAACACAAAGAAAGAGAAAGAAGGGAATGTAGAAGGAGAAAAGGG
>NW_022103913.1:3032988-3038623 GCF_000313985.2 Echinops telfairi
CAAGAATACACCCATGTAGGCTTCTTTTCTCTCTCCAACTGACTTTCCTTAGCAGTCAAGTCACCACCACTCACTTCTCCGTTCACCTCGCCTTTCCCATAATGAACAGCTTTCACTGCCAAGCTTTCTAGCAGTTTGACAGATTTAACCAGTTCATATCCTTTATTCTTTTCAACTCCTCCTTCATCTTTTGAGGATTATGGAAACAATGACCTTATATACGGCGACAGGGCTAGATTGAAGCATGTGAGGGCCCAAAGTACTGATAATCTTTGATGACAACTTTTCTGCTTACTCACTCAAATAGATTTTGCAAGTATGTAAAAGGAAGAAATGGCATGGTGATGCCATCTGACCTCCTCCAGCTACACACGGAAGAAGGAAAATCACTCTCATCATCAGTTGCCCAAGATGATTTCTATGCGGGTGAGGTCAGAAAAGCCCCCTCCTTCCAACCTTCGAAGCACCACTGTCTCTTCCACAGCACCCCCTGCATTTCAGCTAGGTTGAGTAATTCTTTGCAATGGCAACACAGAACTCACAAATGACATTCACTGTCATGAGGTTTGTTGGAGTTGGTGTTGTTATGTTCCGACCCATAGCAAACCTGTGCACAACAGGACAAAATACTGCCCTGTCCTGCACCATCCACACAACTGTTCCTATGCTTGGGTTGTTGCAGTCGCTCTGCAACGAGGGCCTTCCTCGTTTTCACTGCCCCTCTACTGACAACATGTCAAAAGTACTTGAGAAGTAGTCTCATCACCATTGCCTTTAAGGAACATTCTGACTGTACTTCTTCCTAGAAAGCTAGAAAGATTTGTTTATTCTATTGACAATCTATGGTACTTTCAATATTCCTCACCAGTACCATAGTTCAAATGCATCAATTCTTCATGTTTGAGGCAATTGAAGATACCATGGCTTGGGTCATTTGGACCTTAGTCCTCAGAGTAGCATCTGTGCTTCTTATGCAGTACATTTACCCAATGCAAAGTGTTGTTTGATCTCTTGGCTATAAGCATTGATTGTGGATCCAAGCAAAAGAAAATCTTCGACAATTTCAATCCTTCTCCATTTATCATGATGTTACTTATTGTGGTACTTACACAATCTCATGTCAACTTGATAAATAAGAGTGAAGGGGTAGAGTTTAACCTATCATTCAGACCACAGCCTGATCATGCTTCCTTGTGGGATCATGCTACTTTCTCATGAGGATTCTGGGAACTTCCTTTCTATCTCCTGGGAGGAAGGTCACACTCTCTCTCTGCTGGACCTTCCTGTTAAAGAGATACATGGAACCACGCTGATGGCAGCCAGAGTCCTGAAGATGTGTCCACTGCCATTGGATCCACAACACTTTCCACCCACTGACCTGTGATCTTTCTGCATTCAGCATCATTGCATGTGCAGCCTGAGTCAAAGAGAAATGTATGGACTAGTATCAGACATATGGGCTAATATCGGACTTATTATGGACTTGATCTGGACTGGGCTGGGATTTTTTCTTGGTGTGCAATTAATCTTTGATATAAAGTTCTCTCTTATACACATGAGTGTCTCTAGATTTGATTCTCTATTCAACTTGGTCTAACATACCTATTGCATACCACAGGTTGTTAATAAGCCTTCCTCCAATCCCATGCTACATTCTTCTTCATATAATGCAGCTTCATGATTATTTGCTCTCTGTGTTTGTGTGTGTGTGTGTGTTTCTTAGCTATCCATGATGTAACTTCTTTTTAAACAATATCAACTTCTTTAAATTAAAAAAAGTCCAACTGTAATGAAATGAAAAATAAAGCATTTTTTAATATAAATATGTTTTTTATTATATAAATTTGTATTTCCTCAAGGAGTTATTCAACTTTCTTACATGGAAATATGGAAATATTCTGATAAAATATAAGTGTAATGTTCCTGATTAAATACCCTTAGTTGCTTTTATGGAAGAAAAATTTAGAATCACACTCATTATTGCAAAATAGAACATATTGTGCACAATAATAAATATTGAATTTGGTATCCTCTTAGTGTGCCTAATACCTCACTTAATAGCATATAAAGAGTAACACCAAACACTCTATCCCATGCAATTGATAATAAAATTGAACCTCACTTCATATATAAATTAAAATTTTTCATATTAGATAAAAATGAATGTTTCTAGTATTTTGGGCTGTTTGCTGAATTCATAACATATTAATTGTTACCCCTATAAATATTATATTAAATGTATGCTAGATTGTGCCTCTGTATATGCCAAACATATTTAAGTTAAAGTTGTAAATATTGTTCTTTATAAAATTTAGGATAGAATTTTGTAAATACTACACCAGGAAAAAATAACTTGATTGATATCATTGCAATGATTGACTCATATGAGTTCCCTGGCTTTTTAACCATCTAGATCTGAATTTCCTCTTGGTTGTTTAACAGGATGTGCACAAAAGCATACCCTTGTTTTTTCTATCAGCAATACTAAAGAGCATTGCTGAGCCTCATGACTGAAGCGGCTGGATCAGCAGACATGTATGGATAAGACAGTTCACTCATAATGTATCAGAGACACGTTATCTATTAATATGATCCATCCTTGCCCTGTAACAGCTCATGTTGGATCCAGTTGCCTCTTGGGTAAAAGTAGCAAGAGTTGACAACCAACCTCCACCTCTTTATTAGAAAGAAATTGTAGCCTTCCAAGAGACCCACGAAAATTAAGATTTTCAATTATCTGTTTCATAGGAGATAGATGTTGAAGTGGTAGGGGCTTTATTGTTCAAACAACCTTGCATGTGGGTACCCTTCCATGACTCTGCTGACATTTTTGTTCACTAAAGGTGATATCAGTTTCATCACCTGCCTTGCTAGTTCCCTTCCACCAAGGTGCAGGTATTTCTTGGTATCTATGGGTCGTTGCTTTAGACAATTCTTGCACCTACTGAGTTGATGTTCAAAGTATGTGTTTACCTTGCTTATTGGGTAATATGTCTCTGTGAGATGACCAAAATAGCCTAACTTTCAAAAAATATAGAATCCACTAGGATTAAAAAAAATACCAACAAGGTTTATTCCTTAAGTCTGTTAATATATTTTTTAAATAACACACAAAAAACGAATACACTGAAATTTTATTCCAGCTTCATAGCCTTTTGTGAACACATTTACTAATAAATAAATAATTTTTGTCCACTGAATTATAATATCGAATTTTCAAATATAAAATCGAATTTATTGCTAATTTTCTATCTATGTTCTGGTTTATACAACTGTCCACATACCTGTAGGCTTGCTCATTGGAAAATATGCCCTTGGTGATAGAAATTATTGTGGAGATCACATGATAGAATTTTTGCAGACCAATGAATTATTCAGTACCAAAAAAATCTTTTTTCAATCACATAATCTACGACTGTACACATGGATCTTTCAAGATGGAATACACAGGAACCAAATAAATTACATTTGTGAAGGAGATAATGGTGACGCTCAATATCATCAGCCAAAACAAGACCAGGGACCAAATGTGAAACAGACCATCAATGCAAGTTCAAGCTGAATTTGAAGAAAATTGAAACAAGTTCGGGAAAACCAAAATATAACCTTGCTTATATGCCACCTGAATTTAGAGTGAAAATGAATAACATATTTTCACATTGAACACTAATGGCAGGACACCACAGGAGTTATGGGATGAAATTCAGGATATGACACATGAAGAAAGCAAAATGTCATTAAAATGACAGGAAAGGGAGGACTGGGAAAATGGCGACCTAATAGGATGCACCTGTCCAGAGCTCCTACTGCCAGACCAGAAAATTGGGAGGTAAGGTGAAGGGAACGGGGAGGTGGAGTCCAGAAATTAGAACTAGGGTACTAGGGTCTCTCTTGAACCCGTTTTTTGTGTGTGATTTCCACTCACAGAGCAAACCAAGAATGCTTTAAAGCGCTCTAGCTCACGCGCACCAGCTGAGCCCTTGCCAGGAGCAGCACTTTCTCCAGGCTGACGCCTTAAAGGATACACAACCCCAGACACAGGAGAACCCCACGCCAGAGCTCTCTGCACTGTTGGCTGCCCTGAGCTCACTGCCTGGGGAGTGGCGGTGGCAGGTAGCAACAATTTAGAGTAGAAGAAAAAGCAGATTATTACCCGAAGTAGATCACGGTGTGGGAGAAAATAAGTGGAATCCAGGGGGTAGAATTAATTCCAATCAGCTAAGAAGGAAACAACCCCCCTGATAGCTGGATCTCCCCCTGTGGGGACCAGCCTGACAGCCCCCAAATCAGAGCACATCACAAGCATTAGAAAGAAATTGAAAAGAAGGAGAAATATATGTTATTGGTTAATAACTCAAACCACAGTCTGGCTTCTCATCTCCAAAGAGCACATAGGTGGGGGGTCCTTAACATAAATCAGCATATGAAGTAACCTAGCTGAGGCATGCCAGAACCCAGCTACAGGGCCTGGAGGCTTTTTGCATAACAAAGACCCAATGTAGCAAGCATCAGTTTCAAACAGCAAGGAGCTGCAGACTAGAGATTGTGTGTGACAAGTTAATTTGATTTTAGTTTAGCTGGCCAGGGGGATAAATAAATAAATAAATAAAAATAAATGTCTCTGATCTAGAAGTAGAACACCAGCAATCTAGGTAGGACAACAAGCCCAGCTTCCCTTTCAGTGACTCTACACATAGCTGGGGAGGCCCTGCCAGGCCTGGGGCCCAAGACCAGGTGTGGGAACACCCTGCCCCCAGCCCCTGTTGCAGTGCTACATACAGCACAAGGCAGGCATACCAGTAAAAGCCAGAGCTTAACGGATGCCTGGTCACAGGTGCAATCTTGCATTTGAAAGTAATCCCACACAGCATCTGTAGAACCCTACATAAAACGGGTACAGCACCCCACTACCTAGAGGAAGAGTTGGAACTCCTCCAGCCTCACGGACAGGTTATCAATCCTCAATTATAAGCTTACCCAGTACTGTATTTCTTCCCTCTGCATTTACCAGCATTTCTATCCTTCCCACCACAGTCAGTCACAACGAGCCTGGGTTCTTTTTTCTCTTTCTTCTTTTTCCCTCTTTTTCCTCCTCTCTCCCACCCTCTCCTATCATAAACCACTACTGACTTCCAGATCACTACCCTCCATTTAGGGCAAATCAACTCAAATAGCAGGAGGAACACCAGCCTGCCCCCATGGGAGTGCTGAACACCACACAAGGCAGCTGGGACAAACATCTACACCGTGCTGTGCTGCTGAGGAAAACTCTGTTGGACTTATAGGTGAGCTCATCAACTAGGCAATACTGCCCAGCACCACTGGGTCCCTACATCAAAAGAGCACACCAACCTGCCATTGTGAGGCAGGGTCTAAGTCCCTTTGGCCCCACATACAAGTAATCAGGGATCAGCTATCTCTTTATTCTTTATTTCCCCCTTCTCTCTCTCCTCCCTCTTTAGAGAACACAGTGGGTTTTTTTTTCTCTTTCCCCTTCCTTCTCCATATTCTCTTTCTCTCCTCTTTATTTCTTTGTTCTCTTCACTTCTCTCACTGCTTGTATGATTCTCTCGTCTCCCTCTCATTCCCTTTACATGCCACTGCTGGTTCCCAGACCCCTACACTCTGCCTAGGG
>NW_022103913.1:3038988-3039842 GCF_000313985.2 Echinops telfairi
TTTGCTAGACATTGTTGCTCCAGTCTGTGTCTTCCTCTTTCTCCCTTTTTCCTCTCATTTCACTCTCATTCCTGTCACAAGCTACTAGCAGCCACCAGGCCACTCCCCTCTGCCTAGGGCAATTCTGAAGGCCCAAGTGGTAGAGCTCCCACCTGCATTTATAGGCCTGGCAAGCAGCTGGGGAATTCAAGCCGGTCCTCTTCCACACACCAAGCAACAGAGGGTTATCCCCTACAAAAAGTGGGGGCATCCCCAGCCTCAATCCCGAGGCCCTATAAGTGACTGGGGGAAACAACTGGCTACCACTGGTGGGGCTCCACGCTACTGCGGGAATATCCACCCAATCTCCAAGGTTATCTCTCTGTCTACAGTAATCCCCAAACCAGCTCCAGAGCTCTACACTAAGGTGGGTATACCCACACACCCTCCCCAGCACCCCAGTCGCAGATGAAAACACCACAGGCCAGCCGATGTGCTCCAAGAACCATGAAGCCTACTTAGAGATCGGCCAGGGAAGCAAGGCCGTCGTGGGGCCACAGCAACCCAACCAGTGTCACATGAGAGCAATATCCAATACACATTCCAAGTAACGGAATACTGGATGTCCAGGACAAGAGTGAAACCACAGGAAGATATCGCGATAGCTGGACCCCTCAGTACAGCTACCAGAAGGTAGTTCATAGAAGAACTCACATGAATTCCCCCGACAGAGCCCAGGGCTCTTTGACTCAGGAAGGTGGCTCCAGGCTACTCTAAAACGACACGTAAACAGCAACCAGTTCTAACAACTTCAATGAAAAAGCAAGAGAAACAGAAGATAATGCCAGAAGAAGTCATGAACCTAACATTGGGCA
>NW_022103913.1:3045171-3046255 GCF_000313985.2 Echinops telfairi
ACAGAAAGGTAAATGCAAAAGGGGCACAGGGAAAAAGCTACTGTGGTATACAAACACTCTAGGGGTAAGTTCCAAGTACTATGGCAGGTGCCAGACCAAATCCAGGGGTACATAGGATAGCCAACCACAAAGGGTGGGGGCGCGGAGGAAGGAAAGGGGAAAGGAAACAAAAAAAGTATATGTGACAGGGGAATAGGGCACTGGCCACCCAAGGGAAGAGTATTGTTTGTGTCTCCACAGGGTAAGAGGGACTAGATTTAAAGCCAGTGCCACACGAATGCAGCTTGTTGGCAAGGAGTAGGGAGCCAGTGGAGGGACCTGAGGGCTCAGCCCCCATGCCAGCTACATGGACAACTGCCCCTCCCCCCAGAAGAATCTACTTGAGAGGACGGCAATGAAGCTGCAGCTAGGGGAGAGGGGCATATCTGATCAGAGAAAATGGGAGCACTTACTGGGGAGGAAGTGAGAGTGCAGAGTGACCCACCAGGCCTCAAGGACGATATCCCTGCCATGAACAGCCAATGGACAGAGTGGACAATATGGCTGATCCTACCACGAGACATGCCGTCCCTTGATGACCCCGGGCTCTAAGGGGGACAATAGTGGAGACTCGGTGTCGAGACTGGCCCAGACTGACCCTGAGACACCGAGGAAAACCACAAAATGTGTGCAGCAGAGCAACCATGGAAGCAGAGCAGAGAGCCCCCAAGGGCGTACAAAGAACAGACTCGGGGGCCAGAGCATGGTACTGACTGAAGGACACACCTAGAGATAAAAAATCAGACCTTGATCTATTTACAGGTTTTTCTTTCTGCTTACAAGTTTTCTTTTAATTAATTTATTCTTCTATGGGTAGTTGGTTTCCTTTGTGTTGCCATAGCTGTGTTCTCACTGATCGCCTATCTTGCTGTAGCATGATTTTTTATGCATATTATTATCTCTACAGATATATTTAGATAAGATAGACTCGATGAATAGTCTGGAAGAGAAAACAAGGGGACAAATGGTTCTGGGGGGACACGGGAGAGAGGGAGTCAGGGGTAAGGAGGTGGTGCTGACCAACCCAGGGACAGGGGAGCAACAA
>NW_022103913.1:3048031-3049308 GCF_000313985.2 Echinops telfairi
GAAAAAAATGACAGGAAAGAACGAAATGAACTAAATGGAAGTGACAAGAGACTGAAATTTGTTGTTGAATACATTGTTCTTATTGTTGTTAGGTGCCATCCAATCAGTTCTGATTCATAGCAACCCACAAAGTGAAACACTGCCTGGTTCTGTGCCATCCCCACAGTTGTTCGTCCCTTTCAGTCCATTGATTAAGTCACTGTGTCATTCTATCCTGTTGAAGGTCTTCCTCTTTTTGCTGTCCTGCTACTTTAACAAGCATCATGTGCATCTTCAAGGATTTGTCTTTCCTGACAACATATCCAAATCTCCCCATCCTTGCCTCTAAAGAGCATTCTGGCTGTACTTCTTGCAAGATAGATTTATTTGTTCTTTCAGCAGGCCATGGCATTTTAATATCCTTTACCAGAACCATAATTCAAATGCATGAAATGTTTAACTTTCACATGCATACTAGGCAATTGAAAATGCATGGCTTGGGTAAGGAGCACCTTAGTCCTCAAAGTAGCATCTTTGCTTTTCAACACTGTAAAGAGGTCTTGTGCAGCAGATTTAACCAATGCAATGCGTAATGTAATCTCTTGACTGCTGCTTCCATGAGCATTGATTGTGGATCCATGCAAGACAAAATTTTTGCCAAAATTGATCTTTTCTCTGTTTATCATGATGTTACCTATTGGTCCAGTTGTGAGGATTTTAATTTTCTTTACATTGAGTTGTAATCCATTTTAACGGTTGCAATTTTCTCACCATATTTACTCAATCTTGTCTTCTGAGCAAATAATCAGAGAAGCTGGAGTATATGAAGAAGAATTCAGCATCAGGATTGGACAAAGGTTATTAACTACCTTCCATACACAGATGACACAACTTTGCTTGCTGAAAGTGAGGAGGACTTGAAGCACTTGTTGCATACAGAGAAGTTATAATGATTAATACAAATGATGAAGTAAAAGAGCTGAACAGAAAATTCCAAAGAACAGTTTGAAAAGATGATTGTAAGGAAATATACAAAGACTTGAAACTAAAAGGTCAAAGGGAAGAACACACTCAATATGCCTCAATCTAAAAGAAGAGAAGAAAAAGTCTTGAGTTGCAATATTGAAGAATTATAAGGGCAAGATATTTACTAACACAGGAAACATCAAAAGAAGATGCAAAGAATACAGTCACTGTACCAAAATATTTCACACAGGTATTTCAAGAGATAGTACATGATCAAGAATCAGTTGTCTTTATAAATTATCAAGGGCTCATGAGGGAGGGGGGAGTGGGGA
>NW_022103913.1:3051411-3057907 GCF_000313985.2 Echinops telfairi
TGAGAAACGATGTACAAATGCGCTTTACACAATTGATGTGTGTATGGATTGGGATAACAGTTGTATGAGCCCCTAATAAAATGTTAAAAAAGATATAATATCTTGGGTCTTTGAGGCTTGAAGATAAACAAGTGGCCATCTAGCTGAGAGGCAATGGGGTCCACATGGAAGAGGCACAGCAGCCTGTGTGATCATGTGATGTCAATGGGATAAAGTATCAGGCATCAAAAACCCGGAACAGAGAATCATGTCGATATGAATGATGGGAAGTGCGGAGTGGAGACCAGGAGCCCATCTGTAGACTGTTGGACATCCCTTACTGAGTGGTCACTGGGAGAGGGCAAGCCAGTCAGGGTGCAGTGTAGCACAAATGAAACATACATCTTACCTCTTTCTTTAATGATCCCTCTCCCCAACTATCATGACCCCAATTCTACCTTAAAAATCCAGTTAGACCAGACCATATACACTGGTACAGATAAAAGCTGGTAACACAAGGAATCCAAGACAGATAAACCTCTCAGGACCAATAACGAGAGTGACATGGGAAGGGAAAGGTGGGAGGAGAAAGGGGGAACTGAACACAATGATCTACATATAACCCCTTCCCAGGGGGATGGACAGCAGAGGAGTAGGTGAAGGGAGACATCAGTCAGTGTAAGACATGAAAAAATAATAATAATTTATAAATTATCAGGGGTTTGTGGGGGAGGGAAGGTTGGGGAGGAAGGGAGAAGAAAGTGAGGGTCTGATACCAAGGGCTCAGGTAGAAGGGGAATGTTTTGAGAATGATAATGGCAACGGATGTGCAAATGTGCTTGACACAATGGATAGATGTATGGATTGTGATAAGAGCTGTATGAGCCCCCAATTTTAAATGATATTTTAAAAATCAGTGGTCTTGAAAAAGGAAGTCCAATCTGCACTGAAGGCATTAGCAAAAATCAAGACTCCAAGAATTGACAGAATACCAATGGAAATAATTTAATCAACTGATGCAGCACAGGAAGCACTCACTTTTCTATGCCAAATAATTTGGAAGACAACTACCTGCCCAACCAATTGAAAGATATCCATATGTGGGTCCTTTCCAAAGGAAATGACACTACACATTGCAGAATTATAGAAGAATGTCATTAATATCACATATCACAAGTAAATTTTGCTGAGGGTAACTAAAAATGACTACAGCAGTGCAATGACAGGGAGCTACCAGAAATTCAAACAGTGTTCAGAAAAGGAGAGGTGGAACAAGAGCTATTATTACTGATGTCAGATGGATCTTGGCTGAAAGTAGATAGTACCAGGAAGATGTTTACTTGTGCTTCATTGACTATGCAAAAGAATTTTACATATGGATCATAGCAAACTGTGGCTAACATTGTGGACAATGGAAATTCCAGAACACGTCATTATGCTCATATGGAAGTTGTACAAAGGATGAGGTAGTCATTCAAACAGAACAAGGGGATATTGAATGGTTTAAAATAAAGAAAGACATGTTTCAGGGTTGTATACTTATTCAGTCTATATGCTGAATAATCTGAGCAAATAATCTTAGAAAATGGACTATATGGAGATCAGGGCATCAAGTGAACAACCTTCGATATGCAGATGACACAACATTGCTTGCTGAAATTAAAAAGGACTTGAAGCACTTCTGAGGAAGATCAAAGCCAACAGACTTCAATAATGGATTACATTTCAATGTAGAGAAAACAGAAATCTTCACAACTGGACCAATAAATAGCATCATGATAAGCAGAGGAAAGTCACCAAAGGTTTCATTTTACTTGTATCTACAATCAACATTCACAGGCACGGAAGTCAGGAAATCAAATGATATACTGCTGCAAAAGATTTCTAAGTGTCCAAGATCAAATATCACTTTAAAGACTATATTTGCCTGACCCAAGTCATAGTATTTTTGATCACTTCATACTTGTGCAAAACCTAGACAATGAATAAGGAAGGCCACAGTAGAACTGACACTTTTGAATTATGGCGTTGGCAAAGAATATTGTACAAGAGTTGTAAGAACCCCCAATAAAATGATTAAATAAAAAATAATAAAATTAAATTTTAAAAAAGTATTTAAATGCATAGCTTTTGGTGTGTGGGGAGGGGGGGGAACGAAAGTATCATGGACTGCCAGAATAATGCCAAATCTATGTTGAAAGAAGTTTAGCCAGAACACTTCTTAGAAGATGCTGGTAAGACTTCTTCTCACATACTTTGGACATGTTATTAGGAGAGACCAATCCCTAGTGAAGGACATCATGCTCCGTAAAATCGAGGGTCAGTAAAAGGAAAGAAAGAAAAGAGGAAGATCCATAATAAGATGAACTGACACAGCGGCTGCAACAGTGAGCTCCAACATAGTCAATGTGAGGTTCTTGTAGGACTTGGACAGCATTGGTTCGGTTGTGCACAGGATCACCATGGGCTGGAACTGATTCCATAGCACCTGGCAACAACAATGCCTATATCGTATTGAATTATTAAGGTGGCTTCTTAATGTACTTTAATACCTTTTTACTATGCTTCTTTTTACCCTTGACTAACTATTTACAGGCATATTTTTCTTCTATAGGAAAGTTTAGATCATCAGAAAGAACAACCTCCCCAAAGCCTATATAAGGTTTCTAATTGAAATCACTTATGTTAATATATTAATATTGACATAACTAATTCTTATTAATTAGTCCCATATAAAATCAAGACAAGATTTTCCACTTATTCAGATGCTGCTTTTATTCTTCTGTTTGATATTATACTTTACTTCACAGAGAGTCTCCCTTTATTGTTTGCATTTTACAATAGGTGTTATACCATTTTACAGTGCCGCCAGGTGTATGTGACTTCCAGGCTCTCCACACCCTCACCAACATTTGGCTTTTGGTTTTTTTAATTTTGATATTAATATTGGGGTGAAGCATACCACAATTTTTAAGCTTCGTGAAATTAAAAAAAAAACTTCTTGTGAATTACACGAAGGTTTACAGAGCAGATCATCAGCTTTATATTCAACAATCTACACACATTGTCAATCTCCTTAATGTACCATATTTATCCCACTTTCTCTCTGTATTTCTGTTCCTATTCCCTTTCTCCCTAACCATATGTACTTTGTCCTTGGGTAAACACTGTCCTTTTTGTTCCTTGGGGGTTGATTAGTCTAACCTGAGAGTGAATTCAGCTCCAAGCCTAAAGGGTGACATAGGGTCATAGTTCTGAGGGCTCTACCAGTCTCTATTTGGCCAGGAAGCTTGGTCTCTTTTAAGATTTCGAGCTCTGTTCCATAGTTTTCTTCCACATAGTGGCTGGGAGACACCTAATTCATCTGGTCTCTGGGTTGTGGTGCTGTACATTTGCATGTTCCACTGGCCCATTGGACTAATTATTTCTATATCCCTTTTGATTTCATTACTTTTCTTTTCTCTGGACAGGTAGGGAACAATAGTTGCACTTTAGATTCCCACTCACAAACTTTTCACCCCAATCCTAGCTCACCAAAATAGGATATGACACATTGTCTTTAAGAATTCTATTATGCTAATTGACTTTGGCATCCCCAAGATTATGGTTCTCAGCCCCCAGGCACAGTGACTTATTCCCTCAAGGAGTCTTGCTATGTCTGAGAAGTTGTGTTTGGCTGAGATTCCTAGAGAAACAAAGCCCGTAACACTCTCATACATGTTAGAAAATCACTTCATATCAAGAAGTGGGCCCAGCCCAGTCCAACTTAAGTCTATGAGTCAGATGCCAGCTAGATGCCTCCAGACTCATGCAGCTGCCAGTGGATGAAGCGGGGTCATGGCAGTGTGCCAACTCCCAGGGCAGAAGTGCATGTGATGGATGGCCCTAGAGCCTGACGCAGAATCCAGGCAAGCAGGAAGGTAAAGAGGAGCAAGAGAGTGAGAAGTTCTCCACAGCATCTCTCGTATATAAAGACCACACCCCCAAGGAGAAGTCATTAGGCTGTGAGAACCTGATTGATAGGATTGAGCCCAATCCCTACCTTCACACAGATATGACTTGACATAAAATTTAACCGTCACTGAAGTATTCATAATTTGACTTTTTGCTGGTGGATTTGGACTGCTGACCTTGCAGCAAACCACTCAAAGCATAATCCACTACACTACCAGGGAATCTTTTTTTTTTAATAATTTTATTGAGGGCTCATACAACTCTTATCACAATCCTTACATCCATCAATTGTGTAAAGCACATTTGTACATTCATTAGCCTGATCATTCTCAAAACATTTGCTCTCCACTTAAGCCCCTGTCAGTCCAATTGTTTTCTCCTCCAGATTGTTCATTCAGCCTATCTTATTTAGACAGACCTGCGGAGATAATAACATGCACAAAAACAAGACAGAACAAAACCAAGCAACAAAAGAAAACAAAACAATAACAACAACAAAAAGCCAATGACAAAAAAAGCACAACACAACAACAACAACAAAGAAAAGCTTGTACTTAGTTCAAGGACTGTTTTTTGGCCTTTAGGAGTGTTTTCCGGTCGAGTCTGATTGGGTGCCAAGCCCTGGCCCTAAATTCTATATTTGGTATTCTCTGGGGACTTTGTTGCTCTGTTCCCATTGCTGTTCTGTTGCATGCGTGCCCTTAGTGTTTTGCCTTGGTGTGGTGGGATCAGATCAGGCGCAATTCCCACACTGTGTCTCCAGTGTTGTCCCCTGTAGGGCTATGAGTCAGTGAGGGATGTTGTGTCTCATAGTGGGGCTGGCCATATGGTCTCCTCTGTGGATTGGCTGCCCTCAGAGGAAATATCATCCTCAAGGCTTGGTGGGCCAGAATGTGCTCCACTCTCTCTTTCTCCCACTTCATGTGCTTCCGTGTGCTTTGATCAGACATGTCCCTCTCCCTGAGCTGCAGCTTCAGTGCTGTCCTCTGAAGTAAACTCTTCTGGGGCAGGCGTCCAGTTAGTTGTGATATGGGCCGGCCCCTCAGACCTCCCAGCTGGTTCCCTACTCCATGTTGACATGTTGCATTCACATCTTGGAGCACAGGGTTGGAGTCTACCACCAGGGAATCTTAATAGATAAAATAGTTCTTACATAACATCATTGATTTTTGCCTCCTGGCCCTTTACAGAAAAAGCTTGCCAGGCTCATTTGTGATTTTTGCCAATAAATAGCACATAGTACTGTCTTATTACTTTATGGTTTACATTATCTGTGGCTCTGTCTCTTTTCTTTTATTATTATTATATTATTGGGGGCTCATACAACGCTTATCACAACCCATACATCCATCCATTGTGTCAAGCACATTTGTATATATTTTTTGCCATCATCATTCTCAAATATTTGCTTTTTACTTGAGCCCTTGGTATCAACTCCTCATTTTCCCCTTCCCTCCCCACTCCACCTCCCTCATGAACACTTTGTAATTTATAAATTACTATTTTGTCAGTGTCTGATGTTTCCCTTCACCCACTTTTCTTTGTCTGTCCCCCATGGAGGAGGTTATATGTAGACCCTTGTAATCAGTTCCCCCTTTCTACTCCACCCTTCAGCTATCACCACTCTCACCACTGGTCCTAAAGGGATCATCTGTCCTAGATTCCCTGTGTTTCCAATTCCTATCTGTACCAGGGTACATCCTCTGGTCTAGCCAGATTTTTAATGTAGAATTAGGATCATGATAGTGGGGGGAAGGAAGCATTCAAGAACTATAGGAAAAATTGTATGTTTCATCATTGCTACACTGCATCCTGACTGGCTTGTCTCCTCCCCGTGGCCCTTCTGCAAGGGGATGTCCAGTTGCCCACAGATGGGCTTTGGGTCCTCAATCTGCACTCCCCCTCCTTCACAATGACATAATTTTTTGTTCTTTGATGCCTGGTACCTGATCCCTTCAACACCTCATGATCGCACAGGCTGGTGTGCTTCTTCCATGTGGGCTTTGTTGTTTCTTCAGCTAGATGGCCGCTTGTTTATCTTCAAGCCTTTAAGACCCCAGATCCTATAGCTTAGTGTTTGTTTTTTTCTTAATCAGGCTCATGAGGGGTACATTTTTCATCTTTTCCAAGAACTAGTTTTTGTATTTATTTATACATGTACTCTTAGTTTATGTCATTAACTTTAGTTTTTTGCTGTGTTAGCACATTTCATCATAATTTTGGATGGAAATAGAAAAAACAAAATGCTTTCACATAAACTAAAACATGAGGCCTTTTTATGACTTAGATGCTTCTTCAAAGAGCTCTCAGATTTCTTCTAAATTTAATTACATCTCTGTTGTTCACTCATAAAGAGAAAATATAATCCAAAAAAATGCTTAAGGTATTCCTAAAATATCATTGAGAACCCAAGTCTTGAGGCAAAGGGCATTTATAGAGGTCTAGATAAAGACATGTACATATGCAATATATTTATATATGAGGATGGGGAAATAGATCTATGTGCCTATATTTATAGGTTTAGTATTAAGGTAGCAAAGGGAAATTGGGCCTCCACTCAAGT
>NW_022103913.1:3058772-3060543 GCF_000313985.2 Echinops telfairi
GTCGGACAGGGCAAGATATGACAAAATAACAATTTATAAACTATCAAGGGCTCATGAGGGAAGGGGGAGCGGGGAGGGAAGCGAAAATGAGGACCTAATGCTGGGGATTTAAGTGGAGAGGAAATGTTTTGAGGATGATGAGGGCAATGAATGTACAAATGTGCTTTACACAATTGATGTGTGTATGGATTGTGATAAGAGTTCTATGAGGGCCCTAATAAAACGACTGGGAAATAAAAGAGAACCCAAGTCTTTGGAGTCACTTGTCCACTTATTCATCAATGTTTTTATTTTTCCATGCAATATTATGTTTTGTGCTGGCAGTGCACTATTTTTATAGTGTTCCATTATTGTTTCCAGTATTTTCTTCCAAACAGATAATTTCCATTCTGCAAACTTTGTTGGCAGTTCTTTCTTAAAGGAAGTGTCATTCTGATTTTTTCAGACATCAACCAGCACTCATATTCTTTCCTCTAATCGTACTTAAATGATTTTTTGACTGACATGCCAAAGGATTTCAATCATGCCACCAGAAAGAGCAGCCAAGTTCTGACATATACAGGCCATAATAAGTATAGGCAGTTCTAGATTATGAATGTCTTATTTACAAGCAACTCAGACTTTCCCTTTAAGTCAGTCCTGTCATAGACCACAAAGCAAAACAGGAATATGTCCAAGTTTTACATTTTGTCAGATTTATCTAAGTACCCAGAATGGGGAGTTAGAGCCATGAATGGGAAGCAAGAAGGAGGTATAGTGAATGCTCTTCAGAACCCGATACATGGAATTAAATTATTGACAAGGCTTTAGGATAGCAACACACATTCAAGGCAGAGCTTCCAGCTGCCATCTTTGAACAGGGTAGTGTTCCTTCAGACTAAGCTCAAAATATGAGGGCAAGAGATTTGGTTGCTCTGCAATAGTTAAGAAGGAGATTCTGTTTCTAGTGGGCTGCCACCTGTAGTTGTTTTCTGTTCTGTTGTCTTTCCATTTCACTCTAGCTTAAAAACATCTAATGCGCTCCAGTGCCACTTCCTCTGCCATGACTGAACCAAGCGGAACTGATGCGAAGCCCTGATAAATTCTTAGAGACACAATGAAGAGCAATCTCATTTATAACCTGGGACTGCATGTGGATCACCGTGATGCATAATCAATTAAAATTGAGGATACAGACTGATTTCAGATATGTCAAGATAAAAAAAATTAAAGTGGGTCTTCAATTGATGAAACATAGCAATCCTCAATTTCTTGCTTATCTTGTATGCTTTTTATAATTTGTCAATATCAGTAATATGCTTCTTTACGTTTATATATCTACATAGAAGTGAAAAATTGTGGCTTTGACCTTTTTCTCTGAGAACAATGTTTTTTGTTGTGGTAGTCTTTTTCATTTTTAATTGTGAGCTGAGTGAAGATCCATTTTATATTTCATAATTGATACTCATTTTGTTTCATCTTACTGATTGCAATACCCACAAGAGAACATCATTTAATCCCACTTCCTCCCTGTGTTTCCTGCTGCAATTCCTCTTCCTTAATCTTCCTAAGCTTTGTCCTTGGGTAAATGGCACTCTTTTGAGCTCAAATGGTTGATTATTCTAAGGTGTGCATACCTCACTAAGGTTAGTGTTCCCCTTCCAAACATATCTATTGTGTGATTGAAAATTGAGCCTTCCAGAAATCCGAATGGCCAATAAACATATGAGAAAATGTTCCTGATCATTAGCCATAAGAGAAATGCAAATTAAAACAACTTTGAGATACCACC
>NW_022103913.1:3061372-3062418 GCF_000313985.2 Echinops telfairi
ATGCCTAGTGCAGCTTAATCAAGGCAGCGGTTCTCAACCTGTGGGTTGCGACCCTTTGGGGGGTCCAATGACACTTTCACGTGGGTCATCAAAGACCATCGGAAAACACATAGTTCCAATGGTCTTAGGAACCAAGACACCACTCCTCTATACGTCTCCAGGTGTCCGCCCACATGCGCATACGCCCACATACAAGTACCCGATGTGAAGACTGTTACCCATGCTAAACCATGCTTCAAGACAAAATTTATTGACTTGTAATTAGAAACAAATATTTCACAATATATAATTACATATTGTTTTGTTATTGATCCTATGCTTTAATTATGTTCAATTTATAACAATGAAAATACATCTCACATATCAGATATTTACATTATGATTCATAACAGTAGCAAAATTACAGTTATGAAGTAGCAATGAAAATAATTTTTTGGTTGGGAGGGTCACCACAACATCAGGAATTGTAATAAAGAGTTGTGGCACTCAGAAGGTTGAGAGCCAGTGATTAAGGGCAATGTAGCAGCGAGGAATTACTAAATCCGAATGAAGGCCTAACACGATGGTGTGACATGAGGAAAATAAAAGGAAATAGAGGAAAGAACCAGGAGACAGAGGACATTTATAGAGGTCTAAATACAGGCATGTACACATGTAAATATATTTATATATAAGAAGAGGGGAATAAAACTATGGACTCATATCTATATGTTAAGAATTAAGGTTGCAGATGGACATCGGGCCTCAACTCAAGTACTCCCTCCCACAATTCAAGTACTATCTCAACACAAAGAACACTTTGTTCTAATAATCTGGCATTCTGTGATGCTCACCTTCCCAACATGATCGCTAAAGACAAAATGGGAAGCAACTGTGAAGAAAGCTGATGGTGCCAGCTATCAAATGATATAGAGTCTGGGGTCTTAAAGGCTTGAAGATAAACAAGCCGCTATCTAGCTGAAAAGCAACAAAGCCCACATGGAAGAAGCACACCAGCCTGTGTGGTCATGAGTATCAATGGGATCATGTATCAGGCATCTAAGACC
>NW_022103913.1:3064612-3069917 GCF_000313985.2 Echinops telfairi
AAAAAAAAAAAGAAGAAAAGAAAGAAAGAAAATTGTGCCTTGGGGTGAGTTCATATCCAGACCTGTAGGGTAACTAATGGCTATAGTCTCAGGGCATTCCATCAATCTCTATCCAACCAAGCTGCTCTTTCGTAAGATTTTGAGTTTGTCCCTACATTTCTCTCACACTCTATGCAGGACCTTCTAATGTGATCCCTTTCAGAGCAGTTGATAGTAATAGTCAAAACACAAGAAACTAAATTCACTGCCAGAGAGTCAATGCCAACTCATAGCTACTCTATAGGACTGGATGGAGTTTCCAAGACTGTAATTGTTTACAGGGGTAAAAGGTCCCATTTCTCTCCTGCTGAGTGACTGGTGGCTTTGAAATGCAGACATTGAGGATGGTAGCCCAACTCATAACCACTACACCACCAAGGTTCTCAGTAGTAATCAGGCACATATAATTCTCCTGGTCTCAGGGTTATGGAGACTGGTGTTCTCTAAAAGCAACTTTTGCAGTGACTGTTATGCTTTAATATGAAGTTTTTTCGTTGCTTTTGAATAGATTATGAATTCCATTGTGATTTCCAATTATACCCATGTATTTATTCTTATTCTCTATGTATTGACAATATTAGTTTCTTTCTAGTATTTGTGTTCAATTTTTATTGAATAAACAATTTACCTTGTAAAACCCCTCTGCCTTTAAACTGTGTCATCTTTTGTGGTAAAACATAAAATTTGTTTAAAATATATAATGTTTATTTAAAGAAAATAAAAATTCATATTAAACTAAATTTCACTGAGTTAAAATCAGCTTATTAATATTTACATTCAAATACTCTGTCTTTTACTACCTCCCCCCTTGCCCCCACAACCACTAGCTATGAACCATTCATAGTGAATCGGAATCAACCTAAAAGCAACAAGATTGCTTTGATTTGTTTCCATAAACTACTCCAAAAATTTTGATATTTCAAAAGTACTTTTCTAAGTAATGTGGAAACTTACATTCAGGATATGGGAGAAGGGTCTCCTTTTTCGCTGGCACTTTGTTAACCATGTGTACAAGCAAAAGTCAATATACAGCCAAAGCTTTAGAAGTAAGGGTCATGGCTATTCCTGAAACTTGTGACTATAAAGGACTATGAAGATTTCTGGGATCCTGGTAATAGTTTGTTGTTGTTTTATTATTGGTCTCCTTTTGTGCCCAATTTGTGAAAACTCATCGAGCTACCTACTTTGATTTCTGTACATTTGTTATTCTTCATTTTTAAAAGAATCATCTTTTCATGTAGTCATAAGATAACACACAACCAAACCCCACTGTCATCGAGTCTACCGTAACTCAGAAACTGTACATAGGGTTTCTGAGGCTTTAGAAATCTCCTCTTTATAGAAGCAGACAGTCTTGTGTTTCTCCCAAGAAGTGGCTGGTGGGTTCCAACTGCAGACTAAGCAGTTAGCAGCCCAAAAAATAACCCACTGAGTTGTTTAATGTTATTCCTTCTTTCCCTATTCTCTGTTCTCTCCAACGAGTAAAACAATGACCTCAAATACAATTTTATATATGTATATTTAGATATATATCCTTCGGATCTTTGTCTGTGAAAACTGCTTCATGTTCTTGCTCTTTCTTGTCTTCATACATATTTTCTCATCGGTTAACATATAGTTAAACTCCAACATTTCTGTGCTTCACGAATTCATGCAGTGTCCTGTCAGGTCAGGAGAATGCCCTGCCTTGTCGCTATTCCATCTAGAAAAGGGAACCTTTAAGGTCACAAAGGTAGAAAGAGAGAAATTTGAAGTGTCCACCTAGTAAACTGTTAGAAGGCAGGCTCCTAAGTGACTGTGTTAGTCAGGTTGACTAGAGAAACAAATCCAGACACTCATATGTGTGTAAGAGAGAAGTTTATATCAAAGACTAATTGTATATTGAGAAAAGATCCCAGCCCAGTCCAGATCAAGTCCATAAGTCCACTATCAGCCCATATGTCTGATACCAGTCTATAAATCCCTCTTCAGACTCCTGCAACACATGCAATGATGCTAAATGCAGGAAGATCACAGGCCGGTGGATAGAAAGTCTTGTGGATGCAGTGGCAGTGGAAGCATCTCAGCACTGGTGTGGGTCTCCATGTGGCTCCTTCGGCTCCAGGGCTATGAAGCCATCAGCATAGTTCCATCTGGCTTGTCATCAGGAATGTCAAAGCAGAGTGTGTGTGTGTCCCACCTCCAGGAAGGAAGATAGACGTTCCCAGAATCCTCAGAAGAAGGCCACACCCATAATGAGGCCTCAATGGCTATGATGTGATTGCTTAAGTTGACAGTAGATTATGACTTACATGATTTCATCCTTAGTTCCTTTGCCAAGACCCATTAACACAACCATGTGCTAACTGCAAGGGAGGCTGCTCATTTTGCCTCTGGTGTCGTGTTGTAAGGGCCTGAAAGAAGAGTACGTTCCCTTCTCGGTATGCCAACCTGCACAGCTGTGCAAGATCCTGCCTAATTCTGAAAACAGCTCTTAAGTTCATGAGCTCTTAAGCATTTTTTCCTTCATCATAAAACTAAATGATGTTGCAAACATTTTGTTTTATTAAAGAAAACAAAGAGACCCCAGTGTTTGTTTCTCTTTCAGTTGGATAGTTAGGGAAGGGCAAATTTTGCTTATCTACATTATGATATTTCCAGGAGATGAGGTAACATGGTAGGGTCATGATGGCATAGTGGGCACATTGGGCAGCATTTGAAAACTCAGTAGTCAAAACCACAAGTTGGTCCTGTACTCTGGCGTTCCTATGAGCTGGCATCTACTTGCCCAACATCATAGTGGAGAAAAGACAAAAACAATCCCACTGAAAAAGAGGACTGGACAAGAATGCCCTTTGTCCCCACTTTTATTCAACATTGTACTGGAGGTTCTAGCTAAGAGCAAAAGGCGTTAAAGGTATCCATCTGGGAGAGGAAGAGGTGAAAGTATCGCTATTTGCAGACGACATGATTCTATACATTGAAAATCCCAAAAGCTCCACAACAGGAGTACTGACAGTGATAGAGGAATATGGAAGAATGGCAAGATACAAAATCAAGAAATATAAGTCTATTGGTTTTCTATATACATAGTACAGGATTGTGGAAGAGGAGATCAAGAAGGCAATAGCCAAGAACAAATTAAAATATCTAGGGATATAATTAACTAAAAAATCCAAAAGATTTATTCAAGGAAAACTACAGAACACTACTACAGGAAACCAAAAGCAACCTCCACAAATGGAAGAATATCCTGTGCTTCTGGATCAGAAGACTCAATATAGTACGAATATTAATCCTACCCAAGGCACTATAGAAGTTTAACACTATCCCATTCAAATACCACAACCTTCTTCAAAGAATTGGAAAAACTGACCACCAATTTCATACATAGAGAAAAGAAGCCCAGACTTATCAGAGAATTCCTCAAGAAGAATGAAAAAGTCAGAGGGCTTGCTTTACCTGACATTAACACCTACTATAGAGCCACAGTGGTCAAAACAGCATGGTACGAGAATAATGACAGATACACAGACCAATGGAAACGAACAGAAAACCCAGAAGTAAAACAATCAGCATATAGACAACTTTTATCTTTGACCAGGACTCAAAAAGCATCAACTTGGATGTGGATGCCCTCTTTAGCAAGTGGTGCTGGAAACAGTGGGTATCTACCTGTAGAAAAATGAAACAAGACCCTTACCTCACCCAATGCAGAAGAACAAACTCCAGGTGGATCACAGACCTAGAAGTAAAACCCCAAACTATCAGGACCATCAACAAAAGTATCAGGACAAACCTAAGAACGTTGGCACAGGGAATACGTAGGCTAACTGCAATAGGGAAGGAATACACACAGATGAAGCTGAAGTAGACACGTGGGATATACTAAGGACAAAACACCTGTGTATATCAAAAGACTTCACCAAGAGAGTAACAAGAGAACTCACAGACTGGAAAAGGATTTTTAGCAATGACACCACAGAAAAGTGGATTACTACTAAAATCTACAATACCCTCCTAGCCTGCAAAAAGAAGAAAACTCCTGAGGAAGTGGGCAAAAGACCTGAAGAGAAGTTTCACTAGGGAGGAGACCTGAACGGCAAGTCAGAGGCCAACAGTGTTGTAGTGGGTGTGGTGAGATAGGAACTTTCCCCCACTGCTAGTGGTCATGCAGGCACTGGAGGAAGTAATCTGGCGATGTTAAAAGCGAATGGTAACTGAGTTACCTTACGACCCAGCAATCCCTTTCCTGGGCATATACCCAGAAGAGCTAAGAAATAGACCATGACCCATAGTCTGCCCTCCAATGTTTATTGCGGCCCTATTCACAATTGCAAAGAATTGGAAACGTGCTAACAGTGGAGAACTAAACATCCCTGAAAAGCACTGATGATGGCATGAAGCACATCGTCTCATGGGAAGAGTTAGAGGAAAGTATGCTAAGCGAAGTTAGCCAATCACAAAAGGACAAGTACAACATGAGTCCCCTGAGGTAAGTATAATCGGCACAGTAGGTATAGAAGAAAAACCACTTATCTCACACTACACAGGTTGAGGTCCAGGCAAAAGGGAACATGTCATCCCACTACAAAGAATTGGAAAGGGGGGAGGAGAAAAGGGGGGGAAAAAGAAGGAGACGAGAGCATTAGGGGAGCAGAGTACTAATCTACCCAGGGGGAGGGTATCGTTTATGTCTCAACAGGAATGGGAGTGTGAGTGCAGATCCCACCACAGCGCACCAAACCTTGAGGGCAACATAACCATGTACAGCAACTCATGAACAGAGTGGGCTACAGGGCCCACCCCAATCAGAGCCAAACTGACCCCATCCCTAAGTATGTGCTACAGAAGACAACACTAAACCTACAGGTTGGGGAGAGAGGCTGGCCTGCTGCACCCACACTGAAGCAAATCAAGAAGGAAAAAGAGAGAGTGAGTGACTAGACCCCATACTGTCACACTAAGCCCTGAGGATGACGCCCTATATGGAGCTGCTAAGGCACAGAGAGGACGTAGGGCAGACAACTGCTCAAGACATGCTGTTCCCTTACTGGAGCATACCACGATAGAGGACAACATTGGGGACACACGGCAGAGAGTGAGCCCAGCCTGATCTTCCCCTCACCTCCAAGGTCTGGCCACCTACACACACACACACACACACACACACACACACACACACACACACACATGCACAGTAGGGCAAATCAAGAAGAGACTTCCAGCTAGGAGGGGCAGTTCCCGGAAGCCCCTAGGACCAGTGGGAGATAACCATAAAGGTCAG
>NW_022103913.1:3071444-3080990 GCF_000313985.2 Echinops telfairi
TCACAAAAACTATAATTATATATTGTGAAATGTTTATTTCTAATTACAAATCAATAAAATTTTCTTGAAGCATGGTCTAGCATGGGTAACAGTCTTAATATAATAACAGTAAACAACATCGCTACATTTTGTGACAGTATGTGTAAAAAGCCAACAGTGCAGTTGAGATAGCTTCTTTCTCACCAGATCAGAAATTATCAGGGCAGTCTTTGTAAGAGCACAGCGGAGATCATCTTCCACAACAAGTCTACTTCTGTATTTAGACTTGATAACCAACAAGCTGGAAAACCCTGTTTCACAAAGATATGTTGTTGGAAATGGAGGAAGGCGGCACAACACAGTCTCAGACAGAACAGGATATGACTGCAAACACTTGATCCAGAATTTTGTAACTGGCATTGTAAAGAAATCAGTTCTCACTGTATCACTGTTAATCAGTTCAATGAACTCCCCTTGTGCTGTCTCAGGAACATCAACTTTGACTGTGAATGGGCCTCTGGCAAGTGCCAATGGGGTGTCAGGTAGATTTGGAAAGTACCATGAAATTTCGTCTGCAAGCATGTGCAAGTGTTCTTTCACAGAAATGATCATCATAATCCTTTTGTCTGGTCAATGTCATGTTCCTCAAAGAAAACAGATAAGGTAGGCAACATGTCAATTTTATTTTCATCCAATTTTTTTGCCAAAGCTGAAGTTTCATTTGGAATGATCAGATCTTTTCAGACAAATTGAGGTATGTTGTATTTAGTCCTTGCAGTGATAATTTTTAAAATCATTTTATTAAGGGCTTATAGTACAACTCTTATCACAATCTATACATAACATCCATTGTGTCAAGCACATTTGTACATTTGTTGCCATTATCATTTTCAAAACATTTTCTTTCAACTTAAGCCCTTGGTATCAGCTTCTCATTTTCCTTCTCCCACTCACCCTCCCTCATGAACCCTTGATAATTTATAAATTCTTTTTTTTTCTTTTCTTTCTTTCTTTTTAAAATGCTTATTGGGGGCTCTTACTTCTCTTATCACAATCCATACATTCATCCAGTGTGTCAAGCACATTTGCACATATGCCTCCATTATCATTTTCAAAGCATTCTCTTCCCACTTGAGCCCCTAATATTAGCTCCCCATTTCTTCCCTCCTCCCTCACGAACCCTTGATAAGTTATAGATTATTATTGCCATATCTTACATCATCTTCTGTTGCCCCTCACCCACTAATTCCATTATTCACCCCCATGGGAGGTGGTTCTAGTTTGATCCTTGTGATCAATTCCCTGTTTCTCCCTCCACCTTCCCCTAATCCTACTGTTATCTCTACTCTCATTGTTGGCTCTTAGGGGTTTATCTATCCTGGATTCCCTGTCTTGTGGGCTGTCATCTGTAGCAGTGTGCATGCTCTGGTCTAATCCGATTTGTAAGGTAGAATTGAGGTCATGATGGTGGGGGGAAGGAAGCACCAAAGAACTAGAGGAAAGTTGTGTGTTTTATTGGTGTTATACTGCACCCTGACTGGCTCATCTCTTCCCTGTGACCCCTCTGTGAGGGGATGTCCAATTGTCTGCAGATGGGCATTGGGGCTTCACTCCATGACCCTCCCCCCATTCACTTTGGGTATGGTTTAGTCCTGGGTCTTTGATGCCTGATACCTGATCCCATCGACACTTCATTATCACACAGGCTGGTGTGCTTCTTCATGTGGCCTTTGTTGCTTCTTGGCTAGATGGCTGCTTGTTTATCTTCAAGCCTTTAAGACCCCAGATTTGATGTCTTTTGATAGCCAGGCACTATCAGCTTTCATCACCACATTTTCTTATGCACCCATTTTGCCTTCAGAGATTGTGTCACAGAATGCTGGATTGTTACAACAAAGTGTTCTTGTGTTAAGTGAGTACTTGAGTCCAGGCCCAATGTCCATCTGCAATCTTAATTCTTAACATATAGATATGAGTACATAGTTCTAGTCCCCCCTCATTATATAAAAATATATTTACATTTGCATATGCCTATATTTAGACTTCTATAAATGTCCTTTGTCTCCTGGTTCTTTCCTCTATTTCCTTTTACTTTCCTTTTGTCCCACCATCATGTTTAGCCTTCATTTGGTTTTAGTAATTCTTCGCTGCTACATTGCCCTTGATTAAGCCCCAGTAGGCATCCTACGACCTTCCTTCCATTGATTATAGTTCCCAGGGACAAGGGAACAACAAGTTCCCTTCCTTTATCCCACTTCCCCTTCTCCCGTATCCCTTTGGAACCATTGGTCCCATTCTTTTCATCTCTGAATTATTTATCCCACCTATCTTAGCAGTGATCAATTTAATTCATTCAGGAAAGATGTCAACCAAATAAGCTATTTTCAGTGGTTCACTTTTATCGCTGAAAAGTGCTTCAAACTGGCAACAGTAAATTCTCAGCAATGGTGTGAGGTTTCATAGCTCTGGCAATTCTGAGAGCCACCAAATATGAAGCTTCAACAGTTGCTATGTTTTGTTTGTGGTACGTGCCACCAGCGTCAAGTCTGGCTTTCTTGAGTCCATCAGCTTTGCTTCTAAAATAGTTGGTATCCCCGCCAGCAAAGCTTGGCTGCTCGTTATCAAAATGGTGTTTTCATTTGTTAGGCTTCATAGATTTGGCTGATAGAACTTCATAACAAATAACACATTGTGGTTTCTCAATTCCTGCTGTAATTATTGAGGTAAAACCACACTGTAAAAACATCTCACTATATTTTCTTTTCTTAATGTTCTTCTCTACACGATCCATTGTCATGGCATGGTTTGCTAATGAAAACAATATAAAACAATAGCTTTCATAATACAAAAGATTACACATTGCATAGTTCAGTCAATACAGTTCATTAAAGTTTCCTACGATTTACCATTCTCTGTACTGGTGTTTTCACATACCTGTTACTATCACAAGGGGGCAGTATTCACACCAACCACAGCTGAATATAAAAAGACCGATCAGCATCCAGATTAAGTTCCTATGGTATACAGATATTTTTTGTTCTTGTAGTTGATGATTTTACAGTACAATTTTACATTTACCCAGTAATTATAATTCATGAAGTGTCATTTTACCTCCAATACTGCTGCTTTCAACACAGTAGCTGCTTTTAACAGCTATTTTTAACAAGTGTGCTTTCAACACAGTAGCTACTCTGCTGTCTATACATGTGTGACTGGTCCTCATAAGTACATTATTGTGGCAACCCTGTCACATACACCTGTATTTGTATGGGGTGTATGTGATAGGTTTGGTATGATGATGTCATCATGCCAGGTACTCATATCTGGGCATATCTACATGTGGGTAGATCCACCTGGAAACAGATAGAGTAGTGGTATCTGGTTCCTAAGACCATTGGGAATATATGTTTTCAGATGATCTTAGGTGACCCCTTGTGAAAGGGTCCTTTGACCCCCAAAGGGGTCGTGACCCACAGGTTGAGAACCCCTTTTTAGAAAATGAAGATGGAAACAAATGTACAAATATGCTTGATACAATTGATGTATGAATTGTTTTAAGAGCTGTAAGAGTCCCCAATAAAATGATCTTTAAAAGGAAAGGAAAGAAATGAAATACAAATGGCTAACAAACACATGAAAAAATGCTCATGAATTGAGAATGATGATGGCAACGAATGTACAGATGTGCTTGACACAATTGACGTATGTATGGATTTGGATAAGAGTTGTATTAGCCCCCAATAAAATGATTAAAAAAGAAAAAATGCTCATGATCACTAGCCATCAGGGAGATGCAAAATAAGATAAACCACAATAAGATACCACTTTGCACCCACAATGCTAGCCCAATTTTTAAAAACCCAGAAAACAAACAAATGCTGGAGAGGATATGGAAAATTGGAAAATGTGTACCCTGTTGGTAGACTTGTAAATATATACAATCACTATGGAAAATGATATGGCAATACTTAAAGAAACTGGGAAATAAAATCCCATATGATTGAGTAATACCACTATTTGGCATATAGCCCCCCAAAATAAGAGACACAGCAGGAGTGGATGTATATATTGTCCCATGTTTATAGCAACACAGTGCACACTAGCTAGAAACTGTAAGCAGCCCAAATGCCCAACAGTGGAAGAATGGATAAAGAACTTATGGTACATACACGCAATGGAATACTACACATTCCTGAAAACCAGTGATGAAAGCATGAAGCAGCACATGGCACGGAAGGACCTGGAGACCATTATTCTGGGCAAAATTCGTCAATCACAAAAGGGCAAATACTATATGATTTCACTACTATAAGGAGAAACACCAAGCAAAACAAATCTTAGGGAGCAAATCCCAAACAAAGGGGCAGAAGGTCTGCCTATCAATGATGAACTATAGATTACCTCCCTCATGTGTACTTCATAAGAACCACCTAGAAGAAGGAGACTTCCTGTTGGCTGAGATCACTCCTTCGAGAAGGGGAAAAAGGGAGATGACAATCCACGTGTTGCTACGCCACAGTGAGACAAGGCTTGGACAAACAAGCAGGCCCTCCACAGGACTTGGAGGAGAACCTTCCTGGAAAATCAAGTTAAAACCAAGGGGGGGGAGCATCTGCATTTCAAAGGAGGCACTGTCATTTCTGTTGGTAGGTATGGTGGGTAAAGGGGAGGAGCAATCTCACATTGGGAAGGGATGCTAAACAATAAGTATAGAGAACTTAGGGTGAAAACAAAATCAGCTTTATGTTCCTGGGTAGACACTTTGAATAAGTTTCTACCCAACCCTCAGTGAACCACACCATGATCTAAGCACAGCGATGACCTTAGACCCTGACTTTACAGGGAACATGGCATCCCCCAAAGGCCACACCAGAAGGACTCAACGTGGAAAACAGAATGAAAGAACTAGTCCCTACCTCAAAACAACCTGTAGCCCTTGGAATCAGGACTAAAACTCCCTGATGATAGGCTGTGGGAAAGGTGCCCAATGGGTGTGACCCCAGGCTTAGTGGGTGTCCAATGAAAGGGATTCCAGATTCACCACATATATAGTAACTCAATGCTCCCCTTGCAGTAATATAACAGGTATAAATCTGATAGGCAAGGATGTGCATTTGTGAAAAATGATACAGGAAAATTTTCCCTAGCACCAACCCCCACGCTCAATGTACACAGAGCTCAATCAATTAAGAAATCAATCTGTACAAAACAATATCTCAGATTGCAGCTGGCAGTTGGACTATACTCCCATAAACTCTCTATATCAATACCTTAAACTCTATGACATTGGATAAATTATTGATATTAGGAATTCACTCACCTTATACTACAAGGGAATGATTTATATTTTTTCTTTTGTATTTGTATTTTCTTTTTAGTTGGGGGTCCTCCCCACCCTCTTTTAGTTTCTGTCTTTTTTTCTTTTTGTTTTCTTTGGTTGTTGTTTTTGGTTTGGGTTATGAGTTTTGCCATAATATGACCCCAAACTAAACCAGAGTTGTCCATAACTTGTGGACAAGCAGATGGATTCTGGGCTCACACTTAATTCTAGCCCCAATCCAAGAACACTTCATTCTTTTAACATACCCCTGCTTGAAACTCGCCTTTGAGAACATATCGCTGAAGATAAGGGTGCTGCAGCAAAATGTGGTAAAGAAAGCAGATGATGCCAGGCTATCAATTTGAATATTGTCTGGAATCTTAAAGGCTTGTTTTCATACAAGCAGCCCATCTATCTATTCAAACAAGCAGCCATCTAAGTGAGGAGCCAACTAAGTCCACATGTAAGAAGCACGCCAGCCTGTGTGATCCAGAGATGGCATTAACAAAATCTAAATATGACAAAGGCAAAAGTATCAGAGCTTAAATTGTGAACATCCAATGTGTAGAAAGTTATCAAGGGCAGTGGGAACTATCTGGTCAGATTAAGCCTCTGGCAGATCTCCTCTGGTCACAGGCGAGGGCCACAGCATTACTGTCAGACAGAGATTAATGTAAACTTGACTATGGTGGATGGAACCATCTCCCTCTTAACCTAACCTAAATTTGAGGTAGGTTTAAATGTTTCTCTCTTATTCCACGACAAGATTGTCTTCTCTGTTTGTTTTGTTTTTGTTTGTTTGTTTGTTTGTATTTTGCTTTTTATTTTTTAAGTTAGGTTCCTTGGTTTATGAAACCTAGATGGGATGGATGAATAGAGACAACTGATACAATGATTTATGGGGGTGGGGGGGATGAAGGGAATGGAGGAGCAAACAATGAATGTGGGAGGAGAGGAGGAGGCACACTAGAATTAATTGTGAAGATGGATATACAACTCTTTTTAAAAGTGACTTACCAATGGGAGTGTATATGATATGTGAATTTTATATGAAGAAAACAACTGAGGAAAAAAAGAAGAAGAAACCAAAGTTGGCCAATGGCTCCCATGGATAAAAGACGAAGAGTTCTTGGTTAGGGGCATTGAGTTTATTTTAATGTAGTGGAACAATTTGGAGAGGGTTATCAATAATGGTTGTACAACACAGAGTATAAACAATGGCACTGAATTATACATGTAGACATTGTTGAATTGGAGAATGCTTTGTTGTGCATATTTTTCCAACAGATAAGAATAATAATAATTACACTAATAATGAGTCCAAGGAAGAAGAAAATTTGCTAACATTAACTGTGGGGTAAAGACTGTGCAACTCTCCTTGATATGATTGAACTATTCAATTGCATGATATGAGAAGAAGTGCCAAGTAAACTGTAAAAAGAAGATGGAAAGAAAGGTACTTACTAGTCACACACTGTCAGAAGGTGGCTGGTGTGGGGGTCAATGACAGCAAACCTGAAATAAACCTGAGCTCTTTTACTCAAGAAAAGAATGAAAGAAATGTACCTGCATGGAGTGAACTCCTGATCAAGGCTAGAGAACCAGACAAATTAGTGGACCTCCAGACACAAGGGAAGTAAAGCTGGGTGGCAGGAGGCTTGATTGTGGAGTGGAGTGCCTTCAAGCTCTTAATTGAAAAGCTAAGTCTGCTGACCCATGGAGCTAGAACTGAATGCCTTTAGACTGGAGAGCCATACCATTTGGGCATTTATTGGTTGTACTAAAAGAGTTCTGTAACGTTGATCAGGGCAAAAGCCAAGGGGTCATGAGGCTGTGAAGGCAAAGACCAGAGAAAGCCACCTCTATAGGTATAAGGAAGTGAGCCTTAGTTGATCACAGAATTGTATCCTGAGCATTTCTGATCCTTATTTTTTAGCCTGTTAATTCCCCTAAGGAGCATCATTATTGGGAGAACTGTGTGGCCATTGCCAAGAATTCTTAACCCAGCTGAGAGGCAGAGCGTGCCTTTGTAGGGACAACTGGTGCCAGGATTGTCAGATTATAGGAGGTTGGAGAGTGTCTCTCTTCAGACTCAGAAATTGATCTTTGGTAACTCTGATGTGGAAATTGAATTTCTTTCTTCCTTGTAAAGTTAGAGGAAGTCAGACACCTCTCCCATGCCATTCTGTTCTACAATTGTCGTCAGGAGTAGGATTTGTTGAAATGGCTCTAGACTCATGGAAACAGGAACCTTTGTAAGAGAAAGAATAAAGGGGCATGGGGAGTGATTTTTTAAAATTCTTACATAGTTATTTTGTTTAGTGCTGTGGGAAATTGCTCAAACAAATATCAGAAATGTTATGCTGATGCTGCAGGGAGAAAAACTGCTTCTGGAGTGGTCTCAGACAAAATCTAGGCTGGCTAAGCAATGGATGATAGATTGGGGTCCAGGACCCACTGGATCCACCCTGCCAGAGGCCCAAGGTCATATGGACACAAATGGCAAGGAAATCCAGGGATGGAGACGAGAAGATTAAGCTTGGAATTTTTTTTTTAAGATGAAAGGTCATGTGTTTATCTAATTGCACTCTGGATACTTTTCTTCTCCCTGGGGGTACATGGAAACCTAATACACACCAGCAACTGCTGAGAGAACAAGAGATTTATATTTGAATAGAAGAGTTGCAGAAAAAGAAGAGGGGGAAGTGACTCTTTAGCATTTTGAGTATAAAGCAAGAAGTTTGTCTCTGGGTACATTGGTGCAGGAAAAGTCTGTGCCCACCAGAGGATACCCACTCCTAAGACTAAAAGTTCAAGGGAGTGAGTAAGCAGACAGTCTGGTATGCTTGCTCACTGTGATAACCATGTGAGTAGGCTTATCAGTTTCTTGATCTGAAGTGGAAGTTAAAGAGAGGCAACAGTTGTTGAGTGGAAGTAAGAGAGGCAACAATAAAGTAAGGGGCATGAGTCTGGACAAGTTGCATTGACCTTCACCTATTGGCCTTGTCCACAGAGGCTGGAATTGAGAAAGGGGTGAAAGTGTGGCTGGTGTGAAGGGAGGGAGTTGTGTGAACTCCCAAGATTATGGGGCTAGGGCTGAAAGAGAGACAGAGAGAGAAGGGGCCAGCTGGTCTGAAGAACAAGATGGTGTCTGTGGATTCCGTGCTTCCAGTTGGCACCCATTTGACCTTGCGTGAATGTCTAGGGTTGTATTGACCAGAACCTGACCAAATGAAGGGAGAAAGATATTTGACCCTGGGTGGTAGTATAAGTTAATGCAGTTCAATGGCTTCATCTGGACAGGATTTTCCTTATGAATGCAGACACCCAATGTTCCACCCAGAATAAAGAGTCTTCAAATAAAGAAACATGCTTGACTCCACAGAATACTGAGTTGATTCAAGTAAAAAACTAAGCACAATATCACTGAGTAGATTCTAACTCACAGCAACCCTTTAGGGCAAAGTAGAATTTCTCCTTTGGGTTTCCAAGGCTACCAATCTTTAAAGGAGTAGACAGCCTTATATTTCTCCAGCACTGAACTGAAAAACCTATAGCTGTCATTGAGTTGATTTCAATTCATAGTGACCCTGTATACTGTTCCAGAGCTGAAGATGTGCAGCCTAGAAGTCCTATAGAGGGTTGCTAGGAGTCAAAATAAAGTCAATGGCAGTGGATTTGGTTTTTGGTTGGACTATGTCACCTACACCAAATTAAGAATATCATGTCTGGTTAGTTTAATACTTCTTGGTAGATTTGATTTTGGTCTTGGAAAAGATGCCTTTCCAAGTCTTCTTTCCTAAAAGGAGTAAAACCAAAGGAAGTCATTAGTTTTCCTTTCCTTGCTAAAGTGGTAGGAAAAATGTTAATGGCATCTTTGCTCAATTAGTAGGATGGTTTCATCCTGGCCCACTAAGCCTTGAGGACAATATTCCTGCTCAGAGCAGCCAGTGCACAGAGAGGACCATATGGCCAGCCCCCAAACTAGACATGACATCCCTCACTGACCCACAACCCTACAGGGACAACACTGGAGACACAGTGCAGGAATTGCACCCAATCTGACCCCACCACACCAAAGCAAAACTTAAGGGCATGCAACAGAACAGCAAAGGGAGCAGAGCAACAAAGTCCAGAGGAAATACCAAAAATAGACTTTGGGGTCAGGGAGTGGAACCCTGTCAGACTCAACCAGAAACCACTCCTAAAGGTCAACAAACAGACCTTGAACTATTCATGGGTTTTTT
>NW_022103913.1:3084561-3085721 GCF_000313985.2 Echinops telfairi
TATTTCCATTGGAAAGGTCCTCCTACCCATCCTGCCTTTTCTTCTTTGCTGTAGAACAGGTATTGTGCTCCATGCAGGTAATGTTCTGAGGCACTTTGGACTGCCAACTTGAACAGGGATGAGAGGTAGTGTGACCGAAATGAGAAGTACTGCTTCATGAGATGTTCTCTGCTGGTCTTTGTGTGGGTTGTAGCTTCAGTCAATTTTTTAAAAACCACCACCATCAAGTTTAATTCTGATTCAAATAAACCCTGTGTATAATTTCTGAAGCTGTAATTTTTACTGGTTCATAGCTTCATCTTTCTCCCTTTGGAGTAGCTGGTGGATTTCAACCACCAACCTTGTGGTTAACAGTAAAGTGTTTACCCAACAGCAGCACCAGGTTTCCTTTGCTTCAGTCAGAAGACACTTAAAATATAGATATGCTTCTTAACCATTTGTTATCAAAAGTTTCTGTAAATGTCCTTACTTTTCAAACTACAGCTTAATTTTAGCTTCTTTTAGCAATTTTAACAATCAGTCACTTGTGATACAAAATATCAACTAAAAGCAAACACAGAAGGACAAGCTGTGATCTTTCTGGAGGGAGCGGTGGAGGACTCCAAGGTCAATTGGCAAAATATAGTTCACAAAGTCAATGTTCCATACCCTAATTTGGAAAGTAACAAATAGAGCCTGAATAGTTCATGAGCAGCCATCTAAAGTGCAACTATTGATCTCTCCCTGTGAGAGTGAAGTTTTACTGTGCTGCCAACCAGGCAGATAAACACATGTGGGGTTAATTGTAGGGCGGAGAGATAAATGGCTCCGTGAGCCTCGCCTTTCTAGTTCTCTGGTCTCTTGTTCTCTGATGGTCAGACCAGTGTGCGGCTGCCTTAGCTAGTCCTTTGCCTCAGCTCACTTCCTGTGAGACACCCTGAGGAGAAGCCACATGGACCACCCTGATGCAGCCCTGGGTGCTGGAGCAGCCGCGGGGAGTCCCCTGCCAGCGCTGAGATGCTTGCACACTCACTGACTGATTTGACTTTCCTCCTGCAGTCAGCATTATTGCATGTGTTTTGTGAGATTGAGGAGGACTTTGTAGATAGGTGTCGGACATATGGGCTAATGTCAGACTTCTGGGCTTGGACTGAACTGGGTTGGGATGCTTTCTTAATGAA
>NW_022103913.1:3085975-3095848 GCF_000313985.2 Echinops telfairi
TAATGAATTCCCCTTTGATCCTTCCCACTATGCCTCTCCACCTAAAACTGTGTCTGCCACCCACCCCTCTTCTCCCTCTGCTCCAGCTTTTTCTCCTCCTCCAGTCTCATCTTTAACCCCTCCAATGTCTTCCGCCTCCTCCAACCTCCTATCCCCTAATCTGTCTCCTCCCTCTTCCAACCTACAACTTTCTGATCCTCCAACTTCCCCATTATCCCCTCCCCCTTCTTTTTCATCACCATCTTCCCTCACACTGTTGCCATCTTCTACATACCTCCCCCGCCCCTCCGCCACCATTATCTCCCCCTGACACCCATTCATGCTCATACCTTCCCTACTCAAAAGCCTCTTCTATATACCGGAAGATTCCACCTTCAGACCCTGTATCACTTCACCCTCTCTGTGAGGTGACAGGAACTGAGGGATTAGCTACAGTGCCTATCGCTATTTCCCTTTCTGACTTATCTTCTCTCAAAAAAAGTCTGGGATCCTATTCCTCTGACTTGGACACATACTAAAGAGTTCAAATATCTCACTTAGTCTTACAACTTTATGTGGCATGGTGTTTATATTATTCTTAAAACTGCTTTATCCTCTGAAGACAGGGAAAGAGTCTGGGTAGTGACTCAGCAAAGAGGTGATGAGATTCATGCCCAGGGTGGAAATAGACCAGTGGACTCTGATGCTGTTCCTTGTGAGAGCCTAACTAGGATTATCCACCCCATCAGGGAGACCACACTCTCCTAGATGACATGGTTATACAACTCATTGAGTGTTTACCAAAAATGGCTAATAAAGCAGTCAATTATGAGATGATTAGAGAAATCCTTCAGGACCTGAAAGAAAATCCTGCCCAGTTTTTATCTCTACTCTTGGTGACTTTCTATTAACACACCAGGGTTGAGCCCTCAACATAAGCTGGCACTACTGGACTTCATTCACATTTTATCTTACAGTCAGCTCCTAACAAGAAGAAGCATAAAAAGCTTGAGGGTGGTCCTCAAACGCCACAAGGAGACTTCCTCAATGCAGCCATTAAGGTTTTCAAAAATAGGGAAGAACAAGAAAAATTAGATAAACTAGAAGGAGACAAAGCTAAATATCAGATGCTGACTAATGCCGTTCAGGCCAAGATGAGTAGATCCAAACCAATATACAATGGGCCACACACAGGTAAGCCACCCCAGACCCTGCTACAGGTATTCCCAGATAGGACATTGGACACGTGAATGCCCCAATCCTGGTCCCCCGCTGAAACCTTGTCGACAGTGCATACAAGGAGGATAATGAGAAGTTGATTGCCCTTTCCACCACAGAGCAGGAAGGATAGTCTCTTCCATAAACACCTCCAGAGCAAAAGGATCAAGATGGGATTGACAGTACCTAGGGTCGACAGCCCCCAGGGAGATCACCCATCTTGAGACAATCATCGTCTCCGGTAAGCTGATCTCTTTCCTTTTAGACAACACTACCTGAACATTCGGGACAAAGTTCTTTAGTACCCACCAATATTGCAGGAGTGTCAGGTATAATCTCACAGCCCCTCCTTACACGACCACTCTTATGTCATCTTTATAATATACAATTTTCACACCAGTTTCTAGTCATCTCAAAATGCCCCGTCCCCTTAATGGGCAAAGATATTTTACTAAATTCAAAACAGTAATAACTTTTCATTTCCTGGGGGCCTCCTGGGGTCCAAACTTGTTGCTTCTCTTACAAGCCAGACATTCTTCCTGCCTTCAACGCCCCTCCCCCCAAACAACTCTAGTGTTCCAACATTCCCCACCCATTCCTTTCCTTTACCACCTGCTCTGACCCACGTGTTTGGTATGTCACCCAACCCTCTGTTGGGAGGCATCACCAACCCGTTTACGTCAGATGAAAAGACTCTCAAAGTTTCCTAATTTTCATCAACACCTTCTAGCTCTCCAACACTAAAGGCCTAAACCCATAATCTCTAAACTCCATAAGCAAGCCTGTTCAAGCCCCTACAACACACTCTTTCTACCAGTTACTAAACCCGATGGCAGATACAGATTCGTTCAAGATCTTTGAACCATAAACTCTGCTGCCTTGCCTAACCATCCCATCTCCCCCACCCTTATATTCTGCTCTCCACTACCCTGCCCAATACTACTCATTACACAGTTTTGGATTTAAAGGATGCCTTTTTTACAATACCTCTCGATGAAAGGTCTCAAGTCCTTTTTGCCTTCATCTGGACATCCTGATCAATTCCCTTGGTTGATGAAACGCACCCAACAGGCCAGGTGGCACGTGATGCTAGCTGTAAAATCACAAGCACCAGGAAGCGAAGTTCCAGCACCAGCTGGTGGAAAGAACTGTCGAGCCGAAAAGCAAGAAGGAAAGCAGAATGATTGGCAATATATTTTTGTGTTTTGTTTTGCTTTATTTTTTAAGAGGGTAAAAAGAAAGTAGTTTTGTCTTAAAGTGGAATGGCTGTGTCCAAATATGGAAGATAGTAAAGCTAAACTTGAGGGTATATAGTAAGTTGTAGAGGGCTTGAGAGAAAGTGAACTTTATTTGCCTTGGTTTACAATACCTGCAAGTAATAAGTTTAAGAAGAAAGGACATTAAAAACAACTTGGAAATCTTGGACACCATGGCTTCTGTTGCTCCTGGGACCTCTCAGTGTGATATGTATAACTCTGTGTCTTAGCCTTGTCTGTTTTGCTGTTTTCAAAACTTTTTGCAGGAATGAATGAGTGCCTTCACCAAGCAAGCCTACACGGAGCTGTACATGGCTGGGCTCCAACCCCAAAGTGCTCACTGGACCCTGCCGAGACAGGACAGCTCGAGGTTTTCGCCATCCCTGTTCAGCAGGAAGCAGTTACAGAAGATGAGACCTTCAGCCCTAGCCCCTATTATCAAAAGGCAGGAATAATGGGTCCAGGTGAGCATAAAACAGCACCTGGCCATTACAAGCATCTCCTTCCCCTGCTTTTTGCTCATCCACCACTACACCTTCCCGCACACGCCAAAGTCCTCCTGTGCGTGTCAGAGGCTGCATCACCCGCGCCTCATTCAAACTTATCAATCAGTAACTACTGTCTCATAAACTGTTCCTGTAGTTGATTCTTTGTTCAGTAGTGAGGTTGTAAGATAGACAAGCTCATTGGTCATCTATAATTTCACAACCAATAAGGATGGTAATCTTCAAAATATTTGAAGAACATCATCTCTGCTCCCTAGGAGTCGTAAAGTTTAATGAGAAGAAAAATAGGTAGTTCATAGCTCCACTTTTTAGATTTATTCTCGTTATCTGGGAGTTCTTTCTGTATGTGTCCTGGCCACAGACCTGCTGCTCATAGTGGACAGACCACTCACTGTGCCCTCTTTTGCTCCAGGCTCCCATTTGTAAAACAGAGCTAGCCATCCATGGAGGGGTGTGTCCTTATGATTTCTTTTCTCTATTCACAACCATCTTTGAGGTCCCTGCAGACTGTGGTACTTAAACGCATAATGTTGTGACTATCATTTTGTTATTTGAAAACCTCACCACTATGTGAGTGCTTCTGTTGTCCCGTTGCTAGGTAACTGACAGACATCCCTGCCTGTGATGAGATGTGGAGACTCGCTGCAGCTCTGCAGCAGGGCAGCCTTTCTGAGGCTGGCATGGGGGTGGGAGAAATTAGTGTTTGACCTACAGTCAAATGGCTGTAAATATCCTGGAAAGCCACAAGACACCATGGCTTTGTTTGCTTGCTCTCGTCACACAATAGCCGTGTTTCTAGTATCAGTGCTAGAGATGGTTCAAGTGATGGGCATAACCCTGGCAACGTTCAGCTTGACCCTCTGAAGAATACAAGGCCAGATGCACTTCATTTTCAGAGGGTAAGAAATAAGGTCATTGAGGGTGGTAAGCAGGCAGGGATGCCTGGAATGCCTTTCATAAGCTCGAGGCATGGGTTGCCCCTCTGACACTTTGCCCACACTTTTTTAAAGGAAGGGAAAACTCTCTCTTGCTATTAATATTGAGCCATTCAAAATCATCTAGCCTGGGCTGAGCAGTCGGCTGTTGACAGTCCTAAGATTGGTGCTATTGTAAATGTCTAAAGGAAGATAAACTCTCCTGGATATGGCATTTAGCTACAGTGACAAGTGATTACAAGCACACAAAAGAAGGCACTGTTCCTCTAGGGGAATACTATATGTTGAATCTACTCTACTGTTAAAGAAAACTTCCAGCACTTTATTCCCAGCCAGCCTTTGTCTCTTTAATAATGACTTCAATACAGACAGCCGCATCCCCACTGTCAACCACCCAGGCCAGGGAACTGTCCAGAACAATTTTAGAAAATTCTGAAATGATCTCATAAATGGGGCTGTGATATTCAGGATTCATAAGAAATCCTCTACCCATCTGTTTCCTTCTAGAGCTAAAAGTGGGGTGGAGAAACTACAAAGTTGTTCCAAAAGAACAGGGGAAAAGAGAAGAGGAGAGGAAGCAATGGGAAGATGGACGGCAATCAAGCAAACTGAAGAATTCTTCCTGGGGAAGGTAGGGGACTGGAGCCAGTCTGCCTATGAAAAACACAAAGTTCACTCATTTGTCACCAAGTATCTGTTGGGTATCTTTGGACCAGGCTTTGCCCAGGTGCCGGGGAGTGGTGGGGCCTGCCTCACACACACAATCTGGCCAGAGAACCAATAAGCACATACATAAAGGCACCTTTAAAGATGGCAGGAGCCACAAAAGAAACCCCCCAGCTATGGTGAAGTGACACATCAGGGAGACCTTATTTATATGAGCAGATCACAGAAGGCCTCCCTGAGAAAGGTTTGCTTGTGGGAAACACTAGAACACATGGAAGGGTCTGGCAGGGCCCCGTGGACAGGACACCTCAGCATTGGGGCATCTTCCCCTTGGCAGTCAGAAGAGGAAGTTGGATCTGCACAGTCCACATTACTTTCAGGAGGAGAACCACCAATAGAGCTGCCATCTGTGCATGGCTCTGCCCGTCCTTCCCTCTCTGGGAGCCATGGTGAAACACCTTCCTGTCTGCAGAACAATTGGTTTAGGTGTCCTTGTTCTGTCTGGAATGAAGTTCAAGAAAATGGTCTGGGGTTTTTGTTTGTTTGCTTTTTCTTCTGATATATTATCCTCACTTTCCATCCTTGTCCCTTTTCATAGCATTTTCATCACTTTTTCACCCAAGAAGTTCCCTCCTCTTGTAATATAATTAAATGCTTCCCCAGCATCAGGCTATAAATGAAGCTTTGCAGTGAGCTATCTTCCACCATCAAATGGGGACATTTTTCAGTGCGTACAAAGAGGGTGAATTTATGCTATGCCAACATTAAAAAGAAAATACATAATTAAAGATGTCTGGGACTGGGAGGAAACCAGACAGTTCTCGTGATGTTTAAGGAGTTCTTCCATAGGACTGCTCAAAGAAACCTCCAACAACACTCTGGATTCACTGAACAGTAAGCTCGGATTGTATAAAGTGTGTGGAGAGAGCCTGATGCTGTCTCTCAATCCCTTGAATCGTGTTTCTTAATGCAGCACAGCCACATCCTCCGGATGCTGGGAGCCTGGACAGAGAGGAGCAAAGTCCTCAAGCACTGCCTCTGCCTCTCTCAGTCACATCTGCCATCCTGCCAGAAACATTCTATATGCAAATTGCCTCAGGTGACGCTTCTGAAATCAGCTAGTTTCTTATGCTCAGTCTTAACACCAAGAGAAATTGAAAACAGTTTTATGGCTTATGTCCATAATACATTGCTTCGGTGTGTGCTGCGTTTCTATCTGCCAGTAGAGTAAGCATTTCTTCTCGTATGTTTTCCTTATGCATCATCCGTTCACTTTATTTGTGTGTGTGGCAATGGATGAGGTGGGGGTTGGGGTGGGAACAGCTTCCAAGAAGATTCATCCAAATAAGCACTATTAATTGCCACCACCAAACTGAGTTTGAGCTTCCATTGTTCTTGAAATTGAATAATTTTTTGAAATTAGTAAGGAAAGTTATGCAGATTAAAACTATTTTATGATGTAGAAATTCAACCCCACCCCCACCCCAGCCCCCCACCCCCGGGGAGGAAAGGTAAAGGTCTTGGAGAGACCTGAAGCTCAGCTCTAAGTTACTTTTTCCCAGCCATAAAGCTTTGACCACTTTGCTGTAAATCAATTTCCATCTGAGCTTCATGATCGAATTAAAGAGATCAAACAAAGCCACTGTCCTTAGTGTTTTCTCTTTCAGTCCTGAGATGACTGTGACTGTGACTTTGCTGTGTAGGTTCCATTTGGGGGGGCGGGGGGGGGGGGCGGCGCCTAAGATCGTGGTCATGCTCTTAGCAGGCTCTTTTGCCTCCTAATCCTCTTGCTCTTGAGAAGAGTCTGGCAAGAACCTTCAAAGTCACTCTGTTTCTTTTGTGCAATTTCTCTGGAGCTTTGCAAAATGCTAACAGTCCCCAAGGGTTGGTGCCTCCAACATCCTCCCCTTGGGCAGTCAATTCTTACCCCAGCTTCTTTAGAACCTCAACAATGCTATCGTGAAGTGGTTTAAATTTGTTTTTTCAGAGCGCTGAAAACTAAAAAACACAATAAATTGAATTGACTCTCGTATACACAGTTCTAAAGCATTTTCATTGAAGCAGTAGGTAACTAGACATGTTCTACAATGTTCTGCTAATGCCTGTGATGGTGGTGCAGTGAGCTATAGCCCCACGACTCCTCTTTGAGGGAGCCGTGTTCTAGATCAATGGTGCATCGCAATTCATTGACTCGCAGACTAATGCTGTTGGAAGAGACGTCAGATCAAGGCTTCCTCGTGTCCCGGTGGAAACAATCAGGCCCTAGACATTCACCATCCAGTTTGTGGCAGAGCTGAAATAAGAATCCAGGTTTCCTGATAGGACTAGGACTAGTTTCCTAGACTAGGACTATGAGTATCAAACCACATTTCTCTATCATTTTATGGATTTATTTAAGGGGAAAACATGTTATTAGTAAATTGAATCCAGGTACTAAATTAACGAGCCCAGGCCTAGTCATAGGTTAGCATTTCCAGCATCTTCTCTAAACAGCACAAATGTAAATGCATAAATGTAAACTGTCTATAATATGGGTCCTCGCGGTCCACTGTGCTAATGATGATAGCTAAGCTGTGATACTGTGAAATACTCAAGGTTCTGCAGGAGAGGCTTCTGACTGCTGGGGTTTGAGATGAGGGAAAGCTCTTTAGGGTTTTCGTCCATACAATCAGACCCATTAAACACCAAGTTTTTCTAGACCGATCACCTCTAAGACAGACCCCAATTCACATTCACCTCTTTTGTGAAACCCTTTTCCTTAATGCCTACCCTTGATAGTCACTATTATGCTTTAATTGGGTTAAAAATACATGAAAACCAAACCATCTGACCTGCCCCGGACTACCAGTACCTGGAGATATTGGTGAACTTGTGTATGTTCAAGTAAACGTGATTCTACTAGGGAATAAGCCAGTGCATAAGAACTCCATGTCACAATACAAAGCATATAAAGTCAAGCAGGAGTTGAAATCTCTCTTCCTAAAGGAGACATAGAGTCTCCAAGTTCCAGTTTGAAGGTGCAGAGAGCAAATGTTTACTATGTGACTATAATCAGTGTGATGAATTAAAGCACTGTACAAAACTTCCAGACAGGGGTCTTAAAGGTTTATATTCAAACAAGCAGCCATCTAAGCGAGGAGTCAACTAAGTCCACATGGAAGAAGCATGCCAGCTTGTATAATTCAAATATGATAATTACAAAATTCTAATATGACAAAGGGAACCATATCAGACCTTAAATTTCAAACACCCAATTTATAGAAGGCTATGGAGGACAGTGGGAGCCCAAAACCCATCAGCAGAGTATCTAGTCAGACTGGGCCACTGGCAGATGCATTCTAACCAAAGACAGGAGTCTTAAAGGTCAGGCAGAGAGCATTGTAATCTTGATCACACTGGATCAAACTTAGTACTTGGTCAGTTGACCCCCCTATAGACATGACCTGAATTTGTACCGGGGGAAAATATCTCTTATTTGTTCCATAACAGAAATTTCTTCCCTGGCGTTTTAAATGCTGGTCAGGTCTTTTCTTTCTTACCCATTGTATTTTTGTCTTTATACTAATCTGATTTTAACCTTACCACCTTAGTGAAATTTTGTCTTTTATTGTTTTCGGTTGGTTTTCCCAGCTGTGAAGCATTGGAGGTGTGGATGCATAATGATAATAACTGATACAATGGGTTATAGTGCATGGAAGGGTGAAGGGTGGCTGGTAGGGAGGGAAAGGGGATTTCACGAGTAAAAAATGAAGGGGAGAGGGGGGAGGGTGCACTAGAACAGATGGTGATTGCACAATGCTTTTTAAAGGTGATCTAACCATGTGGGGGGCGAGCGTGAGCTAAGATTGATGGGTTCAATGTCCCTTGATGTGACTGAATGATTGAACCACTGAATTGTATAATATGTGAAACATGTGCCAATAAAACTGTTAGGGAGAAAAAAAGAACAGCATTTTTTTAAAAGACATATAGAGACCTCAAAGGAGGATATGTTGAGAAACAATAGTGTCACATTTCAAATGTTTTTGGCTAATAAAATTTCTCTGATTTTGTAAAAAGAAGAAGACATAAAGAAAGAAAAATATTACTAAGGGAAAAAATTCCAGACAAGGTCTCCTTGGTCCCCCCAGCTTCCACACATATTAGAGAAGTGGCACCCACATAGCTGGCTTCTGCATAAAACTAGAGCTTTGCCGTTTAAAGACAGTGAATATTTGCCCTGAGAAAGGTGAGGCTTCTTGTGTGGGCATTGATGCCTCATACAAAAGCCCTTCCATTTGGGGAGTTGTTGGAAATGGGCAAGGTGATGTGGCCTGTTGTAGAGCAGGTCTCCCTACAACAGAACAACCCTAATTTTGTGGCCCACATTATCAAACTAATGCTTTTATTACAAATGGGAAAAAGTCATCAGGTTCAGCAAACATTTAAGAAAAACCAACAGCATCACAAAGAATCTCTAAGGTAAACAAAGTAACTGATCACGAAACAAATATGTGTAGAGTTTAAAAGAGCATGCATCAAAATAAGAAAGGATAATTGCACGTGGCTCAGAGAACAAATAAAACCTCTTATAAGGACCAGGTAGTATGGTAGGAGCCAGAACAAATACAGAGATACATATGGTAGCCAACTAAAAAGGAGGTGGGGGCACAGGGCACTAACCCACCCAAGGGGAGGGTATTGTTTATATCTCCACAGGGAAAGAGTGACCAGACTTCCACCCAGTGCTCCAAGATGTGAATGCAACATGCCGGCATTGAGTAGGGAACCAGTGGAGAGGTCTGAGGGGCTGGCCCCAATCCCAACTACGTGGACACCTGGCCCTCCCCCCAGAATAATTTATTTCAGAGGACATCACTGAATCTGCAGCTCTGGGAGAGGGACATGTCTGATCAGAGCACATGGGAGTAAATGAAGGGGGAGAAAGAGAGAGTGGAGCACACCCATGCCCACCAAGCCTTGAGAATGACATTCCCACTGAGAGCAGCCAATCCAAAGAGAAGACCACATGGCTGGCCCCACTATGAGACACGACATCCCTCACTGAGGGCGTGGAACAGAACAGCAAGGGGAATAGAGCAATGAAGTCCCCAGGGAATACCAAAAATAGACTTTGGAGCCAGGGCTTGGCACCCTAACAGACTCGACTGGAAAACACTCCTAAAGGCCAATAAACAGTCCTCGAACTAACTATAAGCTTTTCTTTCTTGTGTTTTGTTTTGTTTTTTTGTCATTGGCTTGTTGTTGTTGTTTTGCTTTATTTTGTTGCTTGGCTTTGCTCTGTCTTGTTTTTGTGCATGTTATTATCTCCGC
>NW_022103913.1:3098772-3114806 GCF_000313985.2 Echinops telfairi
TATATAAATATATTTGCATATGTACATGTCTTTATCTAGACCTCTATAAATGCCCTTTGCCTCCCAGCTCTTTCCTCTATTTCCCTTGACTTTCCTAAACAAGAAACACTTAAAAGATATGGTAGTTCTACTTCTGTCTCCATGACCTGTCAGCTTGTCATGCTGTGGTATCTTGTATGTGGCTATGATTCTGAAAGATTTGCCACTGGGATTTCCAATAGCACCAAGGTCAGTTGTAGAGAACAAGTTTCAGTTGTTTGTATGCCAAAATGGACTAAAAAGACAAGTCTGGTAATTAATCAATTAAATTAGTCAATGAAAACTTCATGGATCAAAAAAGAACGTGGTCCAACTTGCTTTCTTTAGATATGTCATTGGAAGGGCTTGTTCATTAAAGGAGGACATGTGTGGTGAAGTAGAGGGTGAATGGAGACAGGAGAGGCCCTCAAAGAGATGGTCCAGCAGCATAGCCATAGTAATGGACTCTGTCTTGCTATCAATCATGAGGCTAGCACAGAACCACGCAATTCTCATTCTGCTGTACAGAATGTCACCAAAAAGTAGTGTTACTTCAGTGGCAGTTAATAACAACAAACTTCATCTAAGAATTCTATCCCAAATCAATTAGGATTCTTAAAAAAGAGAGAAAAGAACTGAAAGGAAGAAAATAATCAAACAGTTTAAAGAAGAAAATTCCTTGGGCAGAAGTCTTGAAATCAGCAATTAGAACAAAAGGGCTCTCTCCTGTGCATAGGCTCCTGGGATTTTGAAACACCAAAAATTCAAATTTCAAAGATTTTGAAGCATCAAAGAAAACCAGGAAACTTCTTGGGATAAACAAACAATTATCTCCAAAGGAGCTGCCATCGGATGCCTCCTCCACCATGACATATATATATATATATGCTAAGAGAGAGTGGAATAATAAAGTTCTGATGAAAACTTGTTTTCTATCTAAATTCTATAGCTAGTGAAACTATCAAATACATATGAAGGAAAAATATTTTCAAACATATAAGAACTCAAAAATTTTACCTCCCAGTTACCCATTCTTGAAAACGTATCATTCTATGCTATCAATGGTTTTAATGATGTAGAAGAAAAGCAAAGAAAGACATGTGGACCCATCTAGAAGTAGAATTGACATGAAATCTGAGGATGACAGCTAATGTAATAGTATTAAAACTTGGAGGACAAATTAAAATAGGAAGTCAGAACTCCCCCCACTTCCCCTCCCCCCCACCCCCGATAAAAATAGGTAAATAAAATAGATTGATTTCAAAAAGCTTGAATAAGCTTACTAATTGAGTAAAGACATCACAGTGTGGTTAATATAATAGACTGTGTGTCAGATTGCCTGGATCAAAAAATATGTGTGTGACCTTCAATAGTTACTTACACTTCCTAAGGCTCAGTTTTCTTGTTTGAAAATAGATAGAAAATTATTCTCAATTTATGAGGTCATTGTGGCTATTAAGTGAGGTAATGCATGCAAAATATTTAGTGTTTGGCCCTTAGTAAGTTCTCTAAAAAAGATTTCTTCTTATTATACAATTTTTGTATCAATTAAAGAAAAGGAAGTAACTAGAGATTTTCAAAAACAAAGCAAAACTCTCTAGAAATGCCATACATCCAATGAGAGCGAATGAAAATGTAGCATGATCTTAAGCAAGTGAAGGGGCACGGAAGAGAAAGCAAGGAACCCATTTGACCTTGAAGCTTGGAGTTTTCCCTTTGAGTACCATGAATTTAGTGATTTAGTATTATTTTTCCTTCTTTACAAGTCTAATCAAACTACTTGGTTCTGCTCTGAATAATATTTACATAATCATAATTTCCAATTGCCATTTAATGGTATTCGATTTTAAGAAACCAACCTATCGTCAAAGAAGACTTAATTATAGTTACAGATCAGAATATAAATGTAATAAACCTTGATCATGTAAAAGTAATGGGCAAAGCTGAAAAGGGAATGGAAAATAGAGGAAGGAATTACAAAGAGTATATATTTTGTCTCTCAAGAGAGTAGACTCAAGAAATAATGACTGTTTATGAATATATAAGTAACCAGAAAGAATTCTAAATAATAATTAAAAAAAAGTGGTACTACTCCTCTTGTTGCACCTGTTTTCCTAACAAATTATGAATTGAGGTCAACCCCACCACAAGGAAAGGGAGTAAAATGTTGCTGAGAATTTAAGGAAAGAAAAGAAGCATGAAGTGGTCTTGTGTCAAAAAGTAAACATAAACCATGTTCAGATTGCCTAGAAGTCTTCTGAGACTCATAGTAATAACTGAAAACAAGAAGGCTTAGGACATTTGCATTCAGCAACATGCAGCTGCTTAGGTGCCCACCAGTGATAGCTGGGTTTCACCAGGTAAGGAGGATTTCCAGACAAGGAGGAAAGGGAAGAGGGCAGGGGAGATTCAAAGAAGAAATTATACTGCAGATTAATTCGGGGTTCCAAAGATGGTTGCAGCAATAGCTCCCTTTGCACATACTTTTTGCAGCGCAGTCTTGACCCTCACCCACAAAGAGACAGTGTCTAGTCCCACTCTCTTTAGATCTAGGCTGAATTATGTCATCTTTTGACTTTTGGAAGTGACGCAGAATAAGTTCTCAAAACCAAAAAGGCAAACAAGTGGATGCATGGACCTTTCTGTCTCAACAGAAGGGCGTCCCATGGGGCCTTCCAGTCGGCAGCCTTTGGGAAGCAGATTGCCACCTCCTTCTGAGGTGGTGGGTTTCATCACCCACCTTTCTGTTAGTAGTTGAGGGCTTAAACGCTTGTGCCCCCAAGGCCAAGGGCTCCGGTAACTTCTGAAGCAAGATCTTAGAAGATTGGCAGGTCCCACTTATGCAAAATGAAATGACAGCTCTTGAGATTCAGCTGCCACGGAAAGAAGCCCAAGTTAGACACCTTCAGGGAACCCTGTGCAGAAAGGAAGAATGAGAGATCCCAGATGTGTGCAGGAGCACATCAGCCACTGTCCGACCACAACCCCAGGAGGCGCCCTGCCTTGAGGCTGCATGCCCCAAATCCTGACTTACAGAATTGTGAGAACATAAAATTTGTTGTTTTGAACTACAGAGCTTTGCAGTACTTTGTTACACAGCATTCAACAACTGGAGGAGGAAGTACCTAGATCCCCCACCTTGTTGCTAACACCCACTAGAAGGACATGAGAATTCCGGGTGCATTCATGTAAGTGAAATCCTGCCTGCCAGGAGTGTAGTTGGATGTGAGGTTTCCAGGGTTGGGAGGTGCTATTGAGTCATTTCTGACCCACAGCGACCTTGTGCACAACAGACGGAGACACTGCCCAGTCCTCACCAGCCTCACAACTGTTTCTATGCCCAAGTCCAGTGTTGCCACCACTGTATCAATCCATCTGCTTGCGGGGTCTTCCTCTTTTCCAACGCCTTTGCTTTACCAAGCATGATGTCCTTCTCCGGGAACTAGTCTCCCTGGACAACATGTCCAAAGTATGCACTAAGACGAAGTCTCTCCATCCTTGCCTCAGCAATTCTCCATCTGGGGGTTGCGACCCCCTTGGGGGTCAAACGACCTTTTCACAGAGGTTGCCCAATTCATAACCATAGCAAAAGGACAGTTATGAAGTAGCAATGAAAATCATTTTATGGTTGGGGGTCACCACAACATGAGGAACTGTATTGAAGGGTTGCGCCCTTAGGAAGATTGAGAACCACTGCTCTAAGGAGCACTCTGGCCATACTTCTTCCAAAGCAGATTTATCCTTTTGGCAATCCATGATACTAGGATTTTCATGAAACAGGGATTTCTGAATTGGAAGTCCCTATAGTAGGAGAGTTGGAATGACAAGAGGTGATATCAAACAGTGGAGAATTTTATATCAATCTTTTGAAAGGACGCTCCTCAAAAGGATGCAATGATCGTGGGCCTGGCCACCGGAGTGGGTGGCTGTGGTGCCACAGATAAACTCAGGAAGCCAAGGAGAGAGGGGCTAGGGCGTCAGATGGGTCATCTGCATGGGCCCGAGAGTTTCTGGGAAGAGGGACAAGGAAGCATGCTCTGGGGCCAAACTGTCCCTCCAGTCCTGACTCTGTCATGAGCTCTGTGATAACCCAAGTGTCACCTCTGTGCACCTCAGTTCACTCATCTGTAAAATGAGTGTTTATAGAAAACAGTACCTATCTTACTGTATTGTTGAAATTAAATGAAATCATGCCTTTTGAGTACTTAGAACAATTCCAGGATCAGAGAGCATGCTCAGTAGATGGTAACTCTTATTATCATTGGCAAGAGGGATAAAAATGGCAAAGCAGGTGCTAGAGGTGCCAAGGACCAAGGTTAGGGAATGACAGCAGCAAGGTGGGGTAGCAGATGGTGCCATCTAATGATGTGCTTCAAAGAGACCGAGTTCTTTGAAGCTGGGAGCAGGAGAAATGATTAATTAGAAGCAGCAAAAGGGAGTAAAGGAGAGACTTACCCTTTTGCCAAGCTCCAAAGCCCAAGGGATCAGAAATAAAAGCCTTTGCTAGAGAGGGTGGCAGGGGAAGCAGTATCCTCAGGGAGAGCCCATTAGAATGAGAAGATAAAGGGAATGTTCAGGGAAAGGTTGGGAATATCTGGCTGCTGATGACTGACCCAGAGTTCCAGAGTGCCCGTGAGCAGGTTAGGACAGAGGAAGAGCAATGAAAGCAGGGTCAGAGTTCAAGATTTACAGAGCAGCGTGGGGAGAAGTGACCACCCTGGGGTGGGCTATCTGATGTGGATTAAGGATTCAGGCAAAAGTATTGCTGAGGCCCACAGTCAGGTTCATTCTAGAAGTCTCTCCAGAGGAAACGGGAGAGCCCCCAGGAGAAGCTATCCATTGTTGCTCCAAGCGGTGAGTGGAGCAGGGCTCCAGCTGGGTCTCTTCCGGCCCGCTCTGTGGGGACACTCACTTCCTTACACAAGTTCAGAAAGGGATCTGAGGGACGGGTGAGGGGTGCCCATCCTGCCACACTATGTCACAGTTGGAAGGGTGGAGACTGGAGCATCCACATGCAATTATCCCCCTAAAGGCTATTCTCTTCCACAGCATAGAGGCTGGGGTACCTGACCCAGCGAGGTTCAAGAATGTAAGCTGACTGGCATATCCCAACGAGCAATGCAAAGCCCCTCCACAATTCCCCAGTGTCCTATTCAGGTGCAGTGATTTTAGGTTGAGGCTCCTTGTTGAGTTGATGAAACCACATGATCAAAACACCATAGGTCCCCGAGTCACAGGAAACAGAACTTCCTGAATCCAAATTGACTTTGTAGAAGCAACAAATAAACGTAATCCATCAAATTCTGGTGAGTGTGTGTTACTGCAGCAAAACCTACTCTATTCTGGCTGATGCAAGATGATGCCTAAGTGGTTTTCCAAAGTAGGTGGGCCTTGTAGTTGACTGAAGTACAAGGAAGACTGAGATCAATATACTAAATTACTTGGAATAACAGAGGAGGATAGAACACACGCCCCCAGTGTCTTCATTCTCCTCATAAAAATCCCCTCCAAATAACTATAGGCCAAACATTTAAATAATTTTCCTTTAGGGATTGACCCTCCCCTCACTCTCAGTTCACATAAACTATTCCTAGGATTAAGATATACCTTCCTAATTGTGTTCCTACATGTTCTTGGCCACAGTGACTGAGTCAATAACTATCCAGAGAGATGAGGCCAAATGAATTTGCTAGATAATTCCTAGGGAAGAAGTGTTCTTCCTTAAAGGGTGGCTAGGTGAATGGCTGCAAAGCTGGAGTTGCTCAGCCATCTTTGCCACAGTATGGGGAGAATCTGCTTAAGAATTAAACCAGTTCGGAGGAAAGCAGAATCAAGAAATGAAGCACCCTTTCTTTGCCTCCAGAACATGTATATGGTTTCCTCTGCATCCTGTGACCTCTGCCTTGTTGGAGAGGACTTCTCTGACCCTTCCCACATCAAATAGAACTGTCATCCACATGAATGCTTTTTGTCTCCTTAAGCTGCTTTATTCTCCTCCATTACACCTATCATCTAGTAGTTACATAATCTGGTGTCAATTTGGAACTGGAGAGGATTAAGAGTGAAGGGGTGGAGTCTAGTCTATGAATCAGGTCATAGCCAATGAGCCCTCTGTGTGGGCATGGCCTTCTCCTGAGAATTCTGGGAACTCTAGCATTTCCTACTTGGTGACTAAAGACAGACTCTCTCTCTGCTCACTTTCTGGGAGACATCCCTGAGGAGAAGCCACATGGACTACCCTGATGCAGCCCTGGGAACTGGAGAAGCCACACGGAAACCCCTGCCAGCACTGAGTTGTTTATAATGCCACTGGATTCAAAGACTTTCTACCCACTGGCCTGTGATTATCAGATATATGGGCTAGTATCAGTCTTATGGGCTTGGACCGCACTGGGTTGTGTTGCATCCCGGCCTGCGGGACGCACAAGCAAGGCCCTGCGGGGAAAGACGAACCTGGATGGAGAAAAGACACGGAGACGTGGAGCAAGACAAAACTCTGATCAAACTCATTTATTTGGGCAAAGCTGGGGTATAAAAAAGGGGGACTGGGAGGTGCATATTTTAATAAGGTGTGCGACACAGCATCCAATCCAACAGGTACATTAATGAAGCATAAGAACGTTAACCAATCAGCTGTAGGTAAAAGGACGCGCACTAGTTCTCAAAGACGTCCTGCATGCAGATTAAGGTCCATCAGGTGTAAAGCAAAGTCCATCTTAGTCCAATGAGCGCCTGGCATTATTAACCAATGGGTGAAAAGGTCAACTTTACAACTGCCCGTGCTACAGAGCACGGAGCTAGGAACGTGGAGGCAGGAATTTAGGCAGGGCCTCACAGGTTTTGCAAATGAAAGACTAGGAAGCAGCCAAGTTCGGCTCAGGCTGAGGCTAAGGCCTTAAAGGCCACCGGCTCCCAACAGGGTTGGGATACTCTTTCTTATACACATGTGCGTGTTTATGAATTTGTTTCTCTAGTATACTTGGACTAACACACATACTAAACCATACACACACTAGGGGGGGCAATATTTCCTGCTGTATTTTCAGCATCCAGAACAGCATCTGTCACATACATGATTATTGAATAAATGAAAGAATTTGCACCCCTGCTCTGTCATGTTCTAGGTGCATGATCTTGAACATGGGGCTTAACCTCTCTGAAGTCTCATTCAATAATGTATAAATTGGTGATATTTTAAAAAACCTCTCATAGTATTACTAAAATAGATAACATAATATTATGAAGTATCTTCTATTACACCAGAATTTAATAGAAGCTTTTTTTAAAGTTACTGAATTTATCATAAATCAGTGTTGTTATGATACATGCGGCTCCATTTTGGTCAAATATTTTAAAGTTCCAGCAAACCCTACTGACCTCCTTTCAGAAACTTCAGGAACCAAACAATGGCGATGCAGGTAGCACATTTTAGCAAGACTGCCCATCCCAGGCGACCCTCAGGCAAATTTCCCCAGTCCTCCCAGCGGACATAGCCCTTCAACACCCCAGAGCCCTGTGTAAATACACTTTTTCCAAGAAGAAAACTGCTCACCCATGTGACACCAGTTCCATCTTCCAGGACACCGGGTTGGTTTTCTATGCAATGAAAGTAATTTACTAAATGGTCCTCTGGTGCTGTGGAAGAGTGAATTCATTCTGCGCAGGTCACAGGTTTACTGCAGAGAGCAGTCCCACCCCCACCCCCACCCCCCGGCTTGCTAGAGCAGGCCTGAGTGTAAACCTTCCTAACACCACGACCCTTTAATACAGTTCCTCATGCTGTGGTGACCCCCAACCACAAAATTATTTTCGTTGCTACTTCATAACTGTAATCTTGTTACTGTTACGAATCGTAAAGTAAATATCTGATATGCAGGATGTATTTTCATTGTTACAAATTGAACATAATTAAAGCATAGTGATCAATCACAAAAACAATATGTAATTCTATATTGTGAAATATTTATTAATAATGACAAATAAATGAAATTTGTCTTAAAGCATGGTGTAGCAAGGGTAACAGCCTTCATGCCGAGTACTCATATGTGGATGTATCTGCATGTGGCCGGACCCGCCTGGAGACGGATAGAGGAGCTGTGTTTCGGTCTTAGGCGACCCCTGTGAAAGGTCATTCAACCCCCAAAGGGGGTCGCAACCCACAGGTTGAGAACCACTGGTCTAATAGAAACCTGAAGAAGTTCACGCCACTGTGGGACCCCGCTGGAGGAGAGAAGCATGAGCAGTAACTGGCTGTAAGAACAGAAATTGTTCTGTAGGCTGCTCTTAAGACTATCATCTGTCCAGAAAGGACTCAAAAGCCCAGCACATAGCTGTGAGGCCGCCATTGGGAAGGCGTGGGAACAGAGGACAGAGACAGAGAGGCTGATTGTACCACAGTCAGAACCAGCTTCCAGAAATACAGTAAACCTATACCTGACATATTGTGTTGAAAGAGAAAGTGTGTGTGTGTGTGTCCATAGGAAAGGGGGAATATAATATTTTAATATTTTTAACCAAATTCTTTAAATGTCCTAGAGAACCCCGGGAAAGATGTAAATAATATAAAGTATGAAATGATTGCAATGAATACAGAGCCTTAAAAAAAATGTCTCTCAATCAATCAATCAAGCCCACAAAGTTCTCTGTCTCTCTCTCTCTCTCTCTCTCTCTCTCTCTCTCTCACACACACACACACACACACACACACACACTTCTGTATTTTTTCTTTTTTTTATTGGGGATTCTTACAGCTCTTATAACCATCCATACATCAATTGTACAAGCATATTTGTATATGTTGCCATCATTATTCTCTAAACATTTATTATCTATTTAAGCCTTTGGTATCAGCTCCTCTTTTTTCCCTCCCTCCCCCTTTTCCATCCTTGTAACCCCTTGATAAATTCTAAATCATTGCCATATTTTACACCAACCGCTGTCCCTCTTACCCCATGATTTCTATTGTTAGTCCCCTTGGGGGGCAAGAGTGTGGATCCCCCTTCCTCCCCTTTCTCCCCACCTTCCCCCGACTCTCCTGGTATCGCTGTTCCCATTCCTGTGCCTGGATTGTGTGTGTCCTGAGCTCTCATCTCTTATCTGTACCTGTGTAAACACTCTGGTCCAGCCCACAGTGAAAGGCAGCACTGGGGTCATGATAATGGGGAGTGAGGAAACCTCAAGAAACCAGAGAACTATTGTGTTTCATTGGTCCTAACTGCACCCTGGTTAACTCATCCCTTCCTTGTAACCCTTCTGTGAAAGGATGTTCCATTGTCTACAGATGAGTTTTGTGTCTCTTCTCTGACCCTACTTGTTCTCAACAATATGGTTTTTGTTTGTTTGTGGTCTTCTGATGTCTGTTACAGATCACGGTTGTGCAGGCTGGTGTGCTTCATCTGTGTGGACTTGTTGCTTCTCTGCTAGATGGCTGCTTGATTAACTTCAAACCTTTAAGACCCCAGGCACTATATCTTTTGATAGCTGGACACCATCAGCTTTTTGCTTATGCACCCATTTGTTTTCAGTGACCATACAGGGAGGATGAGTGTCACAGAATGCCAGGTTGTTAGAGCAAAGTGTTCTGTGTTGAGACAGGGTTGTGAGCAGAGGCCCAAAATCTGTCCACTACCTCAGTGGATTGTCATATAAATATATGTACATAGGCCAATACCTCCATTTTTATGAATTAATGTCTTTACATATGTACACACCTATGTCTATACCTCTAGCCATAGCTTTGCTACCTAGCTCTTTCCTCTGCTTCCTTTGACCTTCCTCCTGCCCCACCATCATGCTTGCCCTTCTTCTGCCCCTTAGTAATTCCTCTCATCCAGATTGATGTCCTCCTCATTGTTGATTTTGATTCCCTAGTTGTTCCCCTGTCTATGGTGTTCACTCACCGCTCCCTTCCCGTCTCCGCCACCCCCAACCTCTTTTTCCCATATGTGTGTGTGCCCCGTGGCTGCTCTTCTCAGATCAGTAACAGTATTTCTCACAGATCTGGATTTAGAATCTGCCCTTTTTGAGCATTCAGAAGTCGTTCTAAAATGTCAAACAAAGCAAGGCTATATGAGGAGATGTCCCAGCACACACCAGGAGGGCAAGTTAAGTTCACCACTATACTTCTCCAGTGTGCTTCTGGAGCTAAGATCAGAAGGAAAGCTAACAAAGACAGCTTTATCCAATGATATGAAATATCAGTTTAGCAAATTATTTCAGCACTTAAAAAGGTGAATTTAGACAGCAGTGGCAAAAAGATGACAGTCTTAACCTGGTTCCCTTTGCTGATCCTTTTCTGACAGCCATTCTTCACTTTTCACTAACCTTCTAGAGACCTCAGAGCTAGCGCTCTATTTCTAAGGAACCACTTCAAAGGCGCCAATTGTATCCATCTCATATAATGTAGGGATGCTAGTGCTTTGTGAATATATATATATATATATATATATATATATGATGAAATTGATTGGATTAAAAGAAAACTAAACAGATAACTGCAACATCTTTCAGCACCTGTAATATACATATTGTGACTCTGCATGTAACGGTCTCTAGCCTTATGTGTTGGCGGAAGCCATTTTACGGGGAGCCTCTTCAGGAGGAGTCCTGCAATGAACACATCTTGGGGAACCCTACATTAAATCTATTGACCCAAAGAAACAATAATGAAACCCAGTAATCAGCAGCACTTTTCAAGTGAGGACTTATATCCTGGATGCATTTGAAAATGTTGGTTTAAATATTTAGTAAATGTTTGTGATGGTTACATTTTTCTGTCGACTTGGTGTGTCTGTAAGATGTGGTGGAGTCCAGCCTATCAATCTGGTCACACCCTAATGACATCTCCTTGGGGGTGTGGCCCATTGTAAGAAACCTGGTGTAGAATTGGCCTCTCTCTCTTGCCCCTCTCCTTCTACCCTCTGGGGTTGGGGTCCTATGTGTCCTGCTGACCCTGGGAGCTGTTAGTGCTCGAACATGTTCCTACAAACCTTGGATCCATGTAACTCTACAACCACTGGCCTATGAACCCCAGTTTCCTGCCTCACCTTCCTGCTTCAGCAGCCCGCAGTTGCATGAGTCTGAAGCAGCCTCTCTCTAGCATCTGACCCATGGACTAGACCCATGGACTAGATACCCATAGTGGCCACATAGAGTTGGGCTAGGCTAGGCTGCTTCCTTGATGTAAATGTCTTTCTCGATATACTGTTGTTTTTTATACATATATGAGTGTCACTGGTTTTGTTTCTGTAGAAAACCCAGCCTAACACAATCCATTAATTCCTAATATGGGAATCTGAACTTTATATCAGTGGAATTAATCATAAACTCAGGTCTTCACTAAATGTAGATAGTGAAGAAAGTCGTTAGGCCCAAAGACTATGGGGCTTGGTTTCCTTATTAACTGTGTGGCACTGTGTCAGTTATTTAGCTTCTTTGTGCCCCTGCTTTGGATCTTCCACACATGTAATGAAAATGATATTAGTAATAGTACCTTCTTCACAGAGGCAACAGAGATTAAATGAGCTGAAATTTATAGAGTACTTACAATGGTAAAGCTCAACTTTGCTTTGGAAAAGTAATTGAACCAATAAGATTTGTCCTATTTTCCTGCCCTAATTAAGAGCGTTCTTATTTTCAATGTGGAAAGAAACAATAGAAATTTAAGTTACACATTAACAATATAAAATATAATGACTATTTACACAATATCCAGATGTTTAAGCGGCAGGTTATTCCATCTGGAATATATTAGAGAAAAATATCAGCTACAGACTAAATGCAGCTTAGTCTAAGGACACAAAGTGTGGGAACTCATTGATGTTTTTGTGTGTGGACATGCAGGAAAGTAAACATGGATATTTTTACATGCTGAATACCTGAGCTTACTGGTGCTGCCACAACACACATACCACAGGTGGTAGCTTTAAAACACACTGCCAGCAAGTCAGTTCTGACTCATAGTGGCCAGATAGGACAGAGTGAACTGCCCCTGTGTGTTTTTGAGACTGTAAATCTTTACAGGTGTATACAGCCTCATCTTTCTCCCACTGAGCAGCTGGTGGGTTTGAACCACTAACCTTGGGGTTAGCAGCTCATTGTACAGCCCACTAAGCCACCAGGACTTCCTGGTGGCTTTAAAGAACCAAAATTAATTTTCTCATAGTTCTGTAGGGTCTTGGTTGAGTCTATTCCTTTGTTGTCTGTCATTCCAATCATTTCTTGGTCCCTTCGTTCCTTGGTTCTTTGGCTTGTCGATGCTACTCATACGGCATATGTTTTCCACGAAGTGTGCACGTCTCTGTCTGTTCTGGTCTTTTTAGTACTCAGAAGTGACGACACTGATAGAATCTCAACAGGTTTATTGATCAAGTCACATTAGAGTGCACTGTAGAAACTGGCTACATTACATACCACACCACAGCACATAACATTACATTGCAATACAATACAATACATTATCTGTAAGGAAACTATGCACAGCCAAATTGACACATGAACTTAAAACCACACTGGGAATAAAACGTCAAAACTGCTGGTTGTTAAGATAGTGTCTTCAGTGTCATATGCCATATTAGTATCTGTCATAAATTCTTCATTTGCAAACTGATTTTCAGCAGGTGGCTAGATTTAAAGGCATCTATATAAGCATTAATAATGGCACTTTGAACAAGTCAGTGCCAAATTTTGCTTAAATTTCCCTCTGATCTTGTCCCCATTCACTTTTCTGAACTGGCATTTTTTTCCAAAAACTTAAATGCCACATTTTGCCTTAAAACACTCCTTTAAAACTTCACAGATTCTAGCTTCATTGTCTCCCAAGGTAATTTCAACTTTCCTAAGAATCATTTTCTGTCCCTGAAAATGCAATGAATAACTGAAAACCCTCCAGGCTCTCTATCCTTACTTTGAGATAGCCACATGATATCGTACAAGTCCTAGTGACACCAGATCTCCAAGAGAAGGGGATAAAGTCTCTTCACATTAATCAGAGCTTACGATGTTGAAAATGAGCCTTCCATTGTGGTCAACAAGCTCCCTCCCCCAGGTCCATCCTTCTCTGTCCTGCTCTGAACCCTGAAACCTGATTCCAATACAACCAATCAAACAGATGGTCGGAGTCTTGGCTAAGGGAGCTACCTCAGAGTGAGGCAGGAGGGAAAAAAGCACAAAGTAGAGTTCCTTGCTCTTTCTCACATCTGCGCTAAGCTTTCTGGCAATGACTGCATCCCTTTCTAATGCCAACTCTCACTGGATTAAAGTAACATATACTTCTCCTATTGTCCCTTCAAGCCTGAGTGGTAATGGCTCTGAGTGGTTAGTGTTAGTCTCTGGTGCCTCAGCATCCCCGCTTATCCTTACCCCTATAAATAGTCTCTGGTTTGCCATTTTTTAAACTCTGTGAGTTAGATTCTGTGTTTTTTAACTGATACAGAGCCCTAGTTTTTTGGGGTTTTTTTAATGTAAGGATGTCACTTGGGAGAAAGACAAGGCTTTCTATTCCTATAAAGAGTTATAGTCTCAGAAACCCACAGAAGCAGTTTATTCTGCCTTGTCCTACAGGGTCACTGTGAGCCAGAATCAGCTCAATGGCAGTGAGTTTGATTTGGTTTGGTAAGCACATCACTAATCTGATCATTAGAGGGATAAAATGAATGTTTGCATATATTAATATCATCTCAAAAGTAAGGGAAAAAATAGTTGTTCCTTTGGAATCAAAATAAAGCTTATTGTTATTCAACTCTATCTCTCAGGTGAGTGAGAGCCCCTCATGTGGTAAGTTATACCTATTATCGATATATTAACTTTCTCAGAAGCCATAGTAGTATTCACTCTTCCTAAATTAACTGAAGCATCCCCTCTATAGCAACATAACCCAGAAATAATTAATCAGCAAAAATTTAAGAAGCTTCAAAATGCATAATGCTCTCCTTTTTTAAAAAGGGTTATTTTTAAATTTGAGTTTAGACCCTCTCAAGGTTAATCCACTTTACGAAACACCTGGAGTCCCTTGTCGCTGCTCTTTACTCTCACTGGAATCCCCCAAATCTTTTCATGGTTGATTTTTCTGTCGTTTATATCTCAGCTTGAAGCTCTCCCACTGGGAAATTTAAGTGGCCACCCGCACTCTGTCCCAGAGTTCCCTTTTAGTTCACTACATAACACACTTCACGATTCGGTGTTGTAACGTTTCTGTGTGTGTCTATCATCTGCTCATCCTCCATCCTCAATATCTACCTATAGTAAGTGCACAAAAATATTAATTGACTGAATTAATTAATGAACTGGATTTTAAAAGATATTAATGGAATTAGACATTGCTCCTGCTCCAAAGGAATTCATAAATGGGAGAAAGAAACATACCTAGAATTTTATAGTAATAGAAAGTACCCTAATAAAAGAGTATACAGATTCCCACTTCCAGTTATGGTATTCAAGCTGAGAGTAGGCCAATCAGTCCATAGAGGAAAAACATTTTAAGTGTAGTAAAATGAAAAAAAATGGAACGTTTGTAGATATTGGAGATGATAAAAGAAACCAAAACTACGAGTCCAGGAGCCTGAAGTGAGGGGAAACTCACTGGGGCAAGCCTAGGTCCAATATCACATTTGTAAGCATTTGCTGATTCATACATGTGTACAAGCAATACAAGCAGATGACAATGGCTAGGAAGAGAAAAACAAATCAAAGGTTGAGCAGTGCTCAGCTGCTTTTATGTGAAGCCTCTCCCAGAGCTCCAAAAGCAACCCAAACTCAGTGCCATGGAGTAGATTTCTACTTACAGGGCAAGGCAGAAATGCCCCTGAGTTTCCAAGGCAATAAATTTCTATAGGAGTAGAAAGCCTCATCTTTCTCCTACTGAGCTTCTGGTGGTTTCAAACTGCTCACCTTGAAATTAGTAATTCAACTCATCGCACTGCACCATCAGAGCTCCTTCTCACCGGGGTAGGTAGATAAAGATCATAGTTAAGAGTAGCAAGACAGCAAAGACTTGGAGAGTTGAAGATCCAGTAAAGCAGGAAAGCACAGAAACATGAGCCTCCTGCTCTGAGTGACTTTTTCTTTTAAGGCATTTGTGGATACATAGACAGCACCAAAAAAATCAGATTGTGGCCCCTAAAACTATGTGGTGCTAGTTAGAACTATCAGTAGTGCTTCAGTGCTGGGAGCGAGGGTTGGGTTTTTAAAATCTCTCTGGAAGAAGCAAGTATTATCTATAACCTCTTCAATTTTAATATACAATATCTGGCATTGAGAAGTTACCAGATACACTAAAACAAGACCCCCAAAAATAATAGGTAATAGATGCATACCCTCCGGAGAACCAAGGAGTGATTCAACTTTTAAAACACCTGTGATTGTTAGGTTAAGAGAATAGATAAGATGGAGAACTACAACAGAGAGCTGGACTCTATAAAAGCAAATCAAATAGAAATTCTAAAAGTGACAAATATCAGAAATTAAGCACATGTAGATATATCTGACAGAAGATTAGATACAGCTGAAAGGGGACAGTACCATCAGAAGACAGTAGTAATTATCCAGAGTGAAGTACAGAGTACAAAGATGGCAAAGACTGTAAGAGACATATGAGACACAGTGGAAAGATTAACATATCCAGAATTCGAGTTCCAAAGGGGGAAAAGGGAACAGACAATATTTGAAGAAATAATGGCAAAGAACTTCCCAAAGTTGACAAAAGACAGCAACTCAGAGATTCAAGTAGTCCCTTAAGTTCTAGACAAATAAATACAAAGGAAAACACACCAATACACATCACAGAAAATTGGTGGAAATGGAAGAGGAAAGGAAAAACCTTCGAAAAATATAATGATGATTTAATTACACACAGGAGAAAGTAATTTGCCTTGGTGAATCAGGTAAAGATTCACAAAAGAGACAATTCATTGATTCATTCCACAAGAGTTTGCTGAGCACTTCATTATTATTAAGCTGGATAAAACAAAGATAAAAAATGTCATGGTGAGGACTTCCGGGAAGATGGCGACAGAGTGACA
>NW_022103913.1:3131549-3144881 GCF_000313985.2 Echinops telfairi
CCAGCCTATCTTATTTAGACAGACCTGCGGAGATAATAACATGCACAAAAACAAGACAGAGCAACCCCAAGCAACAAAACAAAACAACACCAAGCCAGTGACAAAAAACACAACAACAAGAATGAAAAGCTTGTAGTTAGTTCAAGAACTGTTTGTTGGTCTTCAGGGGTGTTTGATTTCTTGACTGTTGCTTCCATACATGTTGATTATGGATCCAGGTAAGATGAAATTCTTCCCTGTCTTAACAATCCTTAATGTAGAAACCAGCTAATCTACTATAAGATGATACTACATATCTGGATTTTGTGAAAGAGTATATGGGACTGCCTACCACTAAAAAAGGACTGGGAGCAGAGCGTGTCTTTTGTGCTTGGAGGCCCTGTGCTGTGTGCTTCATAGACCCAGGGAAAGACTGATGACAAGGACCTTCTTCCAGAGCTGACACACAGCATGCCAGCAGCTCATTTCCTGTGGAGCTGGCATGCTGTATTCAGATTTCTAGTCTCCTAAACTGGGAGAGAATATATTTTTGTTTCTTAAAGTCATCCATTTCTGGTATTTCTGTTATAGCAACTCTCACTAACCATGACAACCCCTCCCAGATTGTCTTTATAAAGCTTCCCAAGTGACCGTTTTAAGGCTCAGGCTTACCCTTATGTCCCATATTGAGCATCATGAAATTCCATCTCCTTTCTCTGAACCTGACAGGTTCCCTTCTATTGCTAACCGCAAGGCAATTCTCAAGAGATATCTCAGGTAAATTTTATATGCTGGGGAGCAGACTTCTGAGAACTCTCCTTCACTCTTTTTGGAATGCAGATTGCAGTAAGTGACAAAGTGTATTCAGAATTCCTGGGCTGTGGATTTCAAATTTATATCATTTTATAGCTTTGTCTGTATGAAATTGTAGAACACAGTACTGGTTACCAGTCTTAGAATTTTCATTCTGATTCTCTCAAAAGATAGTCTGCTTCTTGGCTTTCCCTTTACTCGGTGTATGTGTTCTACCCCATGCAGAATATTTTATACTTTGTAAGTGAGTAACCCATGTTTGCTGAATGGCAGGTCCATGAGATTAAATCTATAGGAAAAAGCTCCAGAGGCAAGCTAAGTAAGAATGAAAACAGAATTACTGGAAGAGGTGGTAAAACAAAGGGCTCCGTGAATTAGCTTCTGTAATGCTGCCATTTTGTCAGAGAATGATCTGGGATCAAGCTGCAATGTCACTCTTCACATAAGGCTGCTGACAACCAGCCTCTAAGGAACCCCATACTCTTCATGTTTTATCTCTTCAGATATGCTCAGGGTGTGTATGTGTGTGTTTTATGGGTGTAGGTTGCACACATATGACTTTGAGAATGAGGGATACTAGAGTTTTTGACCACTTAATCCAGTGTGTGAGACACAGGACTTGAATTTTCATAAATTTTGCTGGGTAGGAAATTATATGCCTCTAAACAGTAGATTTATTCCTTCAAGGAAAACCAGCTAATACAACTATTATTTAAATATATGCTGCAACCACTAAAGATAACAAGAAGCAATTGAGTTCTACCAACTCCTTCAGTCTGATATTGATCAAACATGCAATCAATATGTACTGACAACTATTAGTACTTGGAAAACGAAAGTTGGAAAGAGAACGAATCAGCAGTTGGAAAATATGTTCTTGGAGATAGAAGCAACACTAAGATCACATGGTGGAATATTTCAAGACTAACATTGTAAATATCCTTATTTTAAAATAACTTAAATGGCAACTGTACATGTGAACTTCACGAGATAGAATATACAGAAATCATGTGTGAGATGAGAAAATGGAAGACTTCAATATAATCAGCCGAAATAAGGTAAGGGGCTGACTGTGAAGCAGGCCATCAACTGAGATAAGAAAATGAAAACAAGCCCATAAGAGCCAAAAGAAAAATGTAGAGAATATCTCAAGAATAGATTTGACTTATTGAATACTAAGAAGACCAGATAAACTGTGAGATGACATCAGCAACATCATACATGAAGAAGGAAAAGGTCAACAATCTGGAGGAGAAAACAATGGGACTGACAGTTCCAAGGGGACATGGGAGAGGAGGAGGTGGGGGAAAGGTAGTGGTGTCAACAACCCCAGGGACAAGGGAACAACAAGTGATGCAAATCGGTGGTGAGGACGGCATTTACAGAGGTCAAAATAAAGGCATGTATATATGTAAATATATTTATATATGAGTATGGGGAAATAGATCTATGTGCATATATGTATAGGTTTAGTATTAAGGTAGCAGAAGGACATTGAGCCTCCACTCAAGGACTAACTCAATGCAAGAATACTTTGTTCTATTAAACTGGCATTCCAGGATGCTCACCTTCTCGACACAATTGCTGAAGACAAAGTGGGTGCATAAGCAAATATGGTGAAGAAAGCTGATGGTGCCCGGCTATCAAAAGATATAGCATCTAGGGTCTTAAAGGCCTGAAGGTAAACAAGCAGCCATCTAGCGCAGAAGCAACAAAGCCCACATGGAAGAAGCACACCAGCCTGTGCGATCACAAGGTATCGAAGGGATCAGGTATCAGGCATCATCAGAACAAAAAATAATATCATTGTGAATGAGGGGGAGTACGGAGTGGAGATCCAAAGCCCATTTGTAGAGAATTGGATATCCCCTTATGGAAGGGTCACGCGGAGGAGATGAGCTAGTCAGGGTGCAGTGTAGCAACGATGAAACATGTAATTCTCCTGTAGTTCCTAAATGCTTCCTCCCCCCACCACTATTATGATCCCAATTCTACCTTACAAATCTGGCTAGACCAGAGGAAGTACACTGGTACAGATAGGAACTGGGAATCCAGGGTGCATGGTCCCTTCAGAACCAGGGGTGAGAGTGGCGATACTGCGAGGGTGGAGTGGAAAGGGGGAATGGATTAGAAGGATCTACATGTGACCTCCTCCCTAGGGGACAGACAACAGAAAAGTGGGTGAAGGGAGACATCGGGCAGTGTAAGATATGACAAAATAATAATTTACAAATTATCAAGGGTTCATGAGGGAGAGGGGAGTGGGGAGGGAGAGGTAAAAATGAGCTGATGCCAGGGGCTTTAGTGGAGAGCAAATGTCTTTAGAATGATGAGGGCAATGAATGTACAAATGTGCTTTACCCATTGATGTATGTATGGATTGTGATAAGAGTTGTATGAGCCCCTAATAAAATGATTTTTTAAAAAGAAATCACCCAATATTGTGTAAGTGGAAAATCTCCTGCAAAAGGCATAGGTATCAGTTTGAGGGCTACAGTGTGTCTGAACCATTTGCATGCCAAATATTGTCAATGAATAGGGAAGAATTAAGCAGAATTGATGCATCTCAGTTATGAAATTGCCTCAGAATATTGAGCATGCCGTGAGCTGTCCACAGAGCAAATACATCTGGGGAAAGTGCAGTTAGAATGATCCTTGGAAGCAAATATGGTCAGATTCCATCTCACATACTTTAGCCATGTCATCAGGAGAGACAAGACCCTGGGATAGGATCTCAAGCTTGGTAAAGTACAGGTCAGTGAAAAAGAGGAAGACCCTGAACAAGATGCATTGACACAGTGGCTGTAACAATGGGCTCAAACGTATCAGTCAAGGATGGCTCCCATAAAGGTTTACTGCCTCAGATATCTGAAGGGGCAGCTTTACTCTGTCCAATAGGGATACTATGAGGTCAGCAATAAATTAGAATTGACGACAACAGTGAGCTGAGTTGAATAGATGTCAGTTGGGAGGATATGGGCAAGAGACATATCTCTTACCTAGGGTCAGTAGCCTCCTCAAATCACTCCTTAAACATCAAGATGACATTTGTTGAGAACTTTTCTGGGATAGAAAGAAGGCCTCCTCCTTTTTATCCTGTGGCATCCAGGACAGAGCACATTCCCATGAATACTCTAAGGGTTATGTAAACAGCCAGTTTATTGAACAGCTTAATCACACAGTGTTCAAACTGGAAATGGTTTTACACCCACTGCTCACTTACCAACCTGTTCATTATGCAGTATTGACCTTTTCAAGGAGGAGAATGGCACAGAGGTAGCCTAGGAGCCTAGATCCAGACAATGCTGTGTTCCAGGCCCAACGCCCTGCCATTGGATTGACTCTGGAGTGGATCTGAGGCCCAGCGGCTGGACTAGAGGCACAGTGGGACCAGTGGCTGGACTAGAGGCACAGTGGGACAATCATTGGACTGTGCCACCTGCCCCAGGCTCCCTGCGTTGCCACCCTCTCGGCAGCCCCAGCTACTTCCAGCTGTTTCACAGTCTGGAGAAGATCCTATGGAAATGAACCACTGGTTTGTGGGGGACTTGGAGTCCAAGACCAAGAACCTAGAGACTAGAAGATGCTTGGAAGAAAAGCTCAGCAGCCCCAGTTATGGAGTGGCTGCCTTCTTCTGCAGCTCCCAAGTCCTGAAGTACTCCCACTATGCCTCTTGCTGCAGAACTTTATCCCTTCTGAGTGCTTGAATGCAAATGAGCAGCAATAGTAACCCTCATGGGTCCTCCAATGTCCTTCTCAAAAGGGTTCCCTCAAAATATATCCCAGTTGCTTCTTCTCCAACAGTAACTCTGGGAGTCGGGGGACCATTAAGAGACCTTGTAGAGAGCTGGCTGCTCTAACCTTGATGGTCATGGGCTCTGTGGGCATGAAGCTGGATGCAGGGAGAAAACTTAGGTCAATATGCAAAATAGTCAAATGGTTTATTATTATCATAAATGTGAAATATTAGATAACTAGGTAGTCATTAATGAGCAGGTATATTTTTCTCTAGCCATTGCTTCCAGACCTCCAATGTCATTAGCTTCCCCATAATAACAGCTTACTTTTCAGTCCAATGTCATTAGCTTCCCCATAATAACAGCTTACTTTTCAGCCATTGCTTCATTTTGTTACTCAAGATTTACTTTCAGGCCCAATACAGTCTCAATCAAAATACCGATTCCATGCAATTCAATGTCCAGTCTCCACCACTGTGGAGAAGTGAAATCACTCTTTTATCCATAGTCTTTGTAACTGATACCCAGTTACTTGATGGGATCGGGTAAATTAGGTGTAAAGGACTTGAACTCTCGGATTGGTCAGTTTTCCCACTCTGCTAGGTATAAAACTAAGCCATCTCAGAAGCAGAAAAAGGAAATCCCCTGACCATCAAGAAAGATAAGCCACCAACAGAGTTGGTGTAAGATCCCTGCCTAAAGTGGTGGAAGCACCAGAGGTCACAACACTGAGACTGTAAGACAGAGCAGAGGAGCCACACCAAGACCCTGAGACAGGGCAGTGGTTTACCAGCCCATTGAACAAGCTGAGTGCCTTCAGGTAGGAGGCTGGCTTCGAGATTGGGATGCCCCTTGAGTATTTCTGAGTATTGTTGGAGCTTTGTAACATTTGCCCAACCAGGACAGAGACCAGAGTGCTGCATGGCTGAGAGACCAAGGAACAAAGAGATGTGCCTGTCAGCCTGGCTGAGGAGAGGCACTGTCGAAAAAAGAACTAAATTCTTAATGTTTGGGGCATTTTTAATCCTAATTTGTAACATGTTAACTTCCCTATAAACCTTATAATCATGAGTATTGTCTGTAATTCGATGTGGCCATTGCAACAGATTATCCAACCCAACAGAGAAGTAGTTTGTTGTGGGAGGAAGCATCCTTGACCAGATGTAGAGTTAGATTCTCCTTCTCCCTTGAGTAGCTAGGGGGAGATCAGATGTGGCCACCATGCCATTTCTTCAACCTGGTCCAAATCCCCACTTTAACCCAAATCTATAATAAGAGAAGAAGGTGGTCTTACCCCTCCTCCATTCAACATTTTCTCCATCTCCACCCACCCCTCTTCCAATGGTTGGATCAGGAAAGGGGAGATTGAGAAAGTAGACAAGCATGTTATCTGATTGGTCCCTTGAAGATTTAGTGTAATGCCATGGGGGAGCCGTTACACTTGGCTTGGAAAGACAAGTCAAAGCCCTCTCCTTCAGGCATTTGATTCATTTCCATGGTGAACTCCTGGAATTCCTAGTCTTCTCTTCACATGGGCAGAGGCAGCTGATGGGCTGAAGTTGCCAGATCCAGAACCAATCGGTCTGACATGTCCAGAAGCAACTCCCTAGGAATTTACTACCCAATCATCATCAACTCTGGGGCTGTAGGTGGAATCCCAAATTCCAAAGGTGCAGAAGTCCCATTCAACATCTGACACAAGACAGCACTCACTGATTATAGCAAAACCTCTCTCCCACTCACTCACAAAATCTTATCACATGCAAACAAGACAGTAAAAATGACTTTATTAGATGAAACCATAAATTTGCTCTAATTTGGTTTTTTAAATATATTGTTAACAAATGTGACTGCTTTAAGCATGATTCATAACAAGTTTCTTTTGACACACCTCATAACCAATGTTTTGCAACCTAAAGGGAGCGCTTCCTTTACACATTCCAGGGTGAGTAACTCAAGAGAGGTCCATGCCAACAGATATAGAAGTCCTGAGATGTCAGTGTTAAAAACTACTTTGCATTACTGTATTACATTTCATGTGGTGGGTAAAAAATCCTGTCTAATTGTATCTTGTATCCCTAATTTACTTCTCCGGCTGAGGAAACAGGGAGAGTGGGGGGAAAACATGAGAGTGAAAAATGAGCATAATACAACATGCACATGGCAGTGCTACAAGGATCTTCACACATGCAATCTGCACAGCATATTTGGCAGCATTTTCCAAACAGAACTCATGGACTTGCCTTTGGGTCTGTGGCTCAATATGAGGTAAATCAGCTTTATGGAGACTGCCTGAAAGCCTGATCAAAATTCACCAGGACATAGACCAAAATGCCAGTCTTCATTCCTTGGCCTTTTACAGATGAGGGCTTAATCTTCTCAGCCATTTTTGAAAAGTTTAGAGGAGAACATGCAGCACTCATTAGCCTCTGCTTTGGCAAGCAGGGAGCACTTGTTGGAAGGCGGACAATTTCTATCAATGTCCTAATCTCTTCTCAGTTATCTATAGGATTCAGAACTACAAGCCAACTAATCTGCAGCTTAGAAGCACCAAAAAGGGAAAAAGCCTTGATACTCCAGGTCTATGGGAAAGTTTAAGTCAATCTACTGATAACACGGGGTAGATTTCCCAATAAAATGCAGGATTACACATATTCTCTTTAGGAATGGACTCTAGGGTGTGGTCTTAGTCAGTGGGAAAGGAAATAAAAGAAGAACTTCAACACTGGGCAGGGTGGGGGTGATAAATTTCTGGAGGAAGATGCTCTGAGAGGAGTTAGAAATTGTTGCTATTGTTGTTGGTCAGTGCTGTCCCATCAGACGGCACAAAGAAGCACTGCCTGGTCCTGCACCAACCACCCTCCAACCTTTGGTTATGTTTAGCCCCTTGTTGCAGTCACTGTGTCAATCCATCTTAAGGATCCTCCTCTCTTTTGTTGACCGTCAGGGACTGCTGTCTCTGAATAACATATGGAAGGAATGTAGAAGACAGCTACCCATCCTAAACTCGAAGGAGCATTCCAGCTGTACTTCCTCCAAAGCAGATTTGTTTGTTCTCCTGGCAGTCCATGGTACTTTCCACATTCTTCTTCAACACCCTAATTCAAATGTGTCAATTCTGCAGTCTTTCATAGTCATTGTCCAGATTTCACATGCATATGAAAATTCATCGTACTCATCGCCATGGTGTTGATTCCAATTCAGAACAACCCCGCAGGACAGGGTAGAGCTGCTCTTGTGGGTTTCCTAGACTGTAACTCTTTACAGGTGTAGAAAGCTGTGTTCTGCTGCCATGAAGCAGTTGGTGGTTTTGAACTGCTGACCTTGCAGTCAGGTGACTAAAAATAGTATGGCTTGGCATAGGTGCACCTTAATTCTCAAAGCTGACATTCTTGCTCATCAACACTTTAAAGAGATCGTATGCAGATTTTCCCAATATAATATGTAATTTGATTTCTTGACTGCTGCTTTCATGAACATTGATTGCTGATCCAAACAAGATGAAGTATTTTTCTCATTTATTATATTGTGGTCTATTGGTCCAGTTGTGAAGATTTGGTAGGATGGGGTGGAAACTTTACAATGAGATGCAAAACATACTGAAACTTGTCTTTGATTTTTATCAGCAAGTGCTTCAAGTTCTCACTTTCAGCAAACTAGGTTCTGTCATCTGCATAGCAGAGATTGTTAATCAGCTTTATTGTTGATACGGTAAATAAATCCTGATGCTGCATTCTTCTTCATAGACTCCAGTTTATCAGATTACTTGTTTAGTATACAGATTTAATAAGTGTGACGAAAGGATATGACCCAGGCATACAACCTTCCTCATTTTAAACCATGCAGTATTCCCTTGTTCTGTTCATAAGACAGTTTTTTAGACTAAAGCATATTTATTATTGACTTGTGCAGATTAAAAACTTAAAGTGTCTTCTTAAATTGATTGTGGTGATGATTATACAATTCTTAATATGATTGAATTCTATAATTTGTTAATTATATGCTGATAAAACTGATAAGAAAACATAGTGACTGAACACTATTTACACACACAATGAGGGTTGGAAATAGGGCAAAACTTGCCATAACATTCACAAAGGCAAGCCCATGCCTACTAGACTAGGACATGCTGTAAAAGGCAAAGAACGCATGAGACTAGTAAGTGGCAAAGTATTCCTGAGTGGCCGTTCATTGCCACTTACTAGTTTCATGCGTTCAGAGCAAGAGATCTGGACCAAAGTTCGACCACCTCCAAAGCCAGACTTTTAGGACAGCAGTCAAAAGTCCTTACATTCAGCCTGAAGGCCAGGGGAGTGTTTCACATCCTTAAACCAACTCATGTGAGTTTAACGTACAGTCCAATTTGCTTAGTGGGGTTTCTAAATCAGATGCTTCCAGTGTGGCCTATGAAAGATGTTATGTACCTCAAAAGGATAGAATCTAAAGTCCCAGTTATGCATTGCACGTGCCCTGGGTCACCAAGGGCTGGATAGAAAGTAGAGCAAACATGTCCAATTAGTAACATAACACCAGAAGCATTTTTCCCTTGAAGGGTAGTGTTTCCCCAAACTGGCATGTCACCCCTGGGTCACTCTCTTTAGAATGGGTACAAATATGGATCTTCTGCAATCAGTTGGCTAGACAGCTGTCTTCCAACTTTCCTGACACAGAGAAGTAAGTGCATTATCAACTTGTTGAAGCATTTTGATTGGTATTCTGTCTGTTCCTAGAGCCTTGTTTTTGGTTAATGCCTTCAATACAACTTAGACGTCCCCCTTCAATACCATTGGTTCTTGATCATGTGTTACTACATGAGATGACTGAATATCGAGTAGGAGTAGTTCTTTTGGTACAATAACACTCTGTGTTCTTTCCACCCTCTTTTTATGTTTCCTGCATAGTTCAATATTTTGCCCATGGAATCCTTCAATATCTCAGTACATGGCTTGAATGTTTTCATCAATTTTATCAGCTTGAGATATGTTGAATTTGTTCTTCCTTTTTGGTTACCTCCAGATCTTTATACATTTAATTACAATACTACATTTTGTCTTGTCAAGCGAGCTTTTGAAATTTCCTGGTCAGCTCTTTTATTTTATCATTTCTTCCATTTGCTTAAGCTGCTCTATGTTTAAAAGCAAGTTTCAGAGTCATTTTGACATCCACTTTGGGCTTTTCTTTTTTTCCTGTCTTTGAATGACTTTTTGCTTCTTGATGTTTGCTGTTCATGATGTCATCCCACAACTCATCAGGTCTTCTGTCATTAACGTTCACTGTATTGAATTGGCTCTAAATTAAGGGTGCGATAAACTCTGGTTATAGTTTGGCTCCCTTGACTTTGCTTTAATTTTCGTTAGCTTCACTGCAACATGAACTTGCATAAAAGCAATTGATGGTCTATTCCATAGACAACCACTGATCTTATTTTGGCTGCTGAGATTCTCCATCATCTCTTCTCACAGATATAGTCCATTTTATTCCTATATATTCCATTTGGTGAACTCCATGTGTAGTATATTGTTGCAGGGGGGTAAGCTATTTGCATTGAAGAAGTAATTGGTCTTACAAAACTCTATCATGTGATCTCCAGCTTAGTTTCCATCTCCAAAGCCATGTTTTCTTTTATTTTTTTTAATTATTATTTTTTAATCATTTTATTAGGGGCTCATACAACTCTTATCACAATCCATACATACATCAATTGTGTAAAGTGCATTTGTACATTCATTGCCCTCATCATTCTCAAAACATTTCCTCTCCACTTAAGCCCCCAGCATTAGGTCCTCATTTTTCCCCTCCCTCATGAGCCCTTGATAATTTATAAATTGTTATTTTGTCATATCTTGTCCTGTCCGATGTCTCCCTTCACCCCCCTTTTCTAACTATTGATCTTTCCTCTTTGTTTCCAACTTTCACATTGCAATGGCCAATAATTATTAATGCATTTTGATTGCATGTTTGACTTCAGTCAACTTCAGACTGAAGAATCTGGTAGAATTCTTCAATTTCTTCACCATTATCTTTAGTGCTTAGTGCATAAATTTGAATAATATTTGTATTAAATGGGCTTCCTTCTAGACGTACTGATATTATTCTATCACAGACAGCATTGAATATCAAGATTAGATCTTGAAGTGTTCTAATTTTTTTTTACAGTTAATGAAATACTATTTTTCTTGTATTGATCATTCTAGTATAGTAGGCCATATGATTGTGCAACTCAAAATGGCCAATATCAACCCATTTTAGCTAACTAATCCTTAGGATATTGATCTTTATGCATTTAATTCCTTGTTTGAACACTTCTAATTCTCCTAGATTCGTGCTTTGTACATTCCATGTTCTGATCATGGAATGGATGATTAGTGGATGGTTACAGTTGTTTCTTCTCATTTTGATCTGTGCCTTCTCTTCAGATGAAAGTTATGAAAACTTGACTCCATCCACATCATTAAGGTTAACTCTTCTTTGCAGAGGCAGCTCCTCCTTAGTCATATTTTGAGTGCCTTCCAATCTAAGAGGCATGAGCTTCCAGCACAATATCTACAATACTTTGCTGCTTTTCCTGAGGTTTGCAGAAACTAATCCCTCAGAAGTAGTCAGACTCTGCTTTCTCCTTAGTTTGCTCTTAATCTGGAAACTCAGTTAAAACCCGTTCACCATAGATGACCTTGCTAGTATTTAAAATACCAGTGGCATCACTTCCAGTATCCCAGCAACACACAATTCACCACAATATGACAAACCAACAGATGAGTGGTGGAGTAAGAAATTAGGAACTGTGAAGAATTTGGATTATTACGAAAAGACGAATATAGAGAGAAAGTCTGCTCTGAACATATAAAGTATGTCTCGTATAAACAAGTCAGATTCTACCATTTAACAGATTGCTTTGAGTGACTTCTAAACTCCTTGCTATTCAAAGCCTGATCCACCCATCAGCAGCATGAGCGTGATGTGGGAACTTGTTAGAAATGTAGTCAGGCCTCAGCCCAAAACTGATGAATCAGAATGGCATTGTAATGAGATCCTCAAGCCATTCCAGACCCTGTTACGGTTTGAGAAACACTAGTTTGAGTGCCAAGTATTGACTTTCCATAGATCTACAAATGGAGACCAGAAAATCAGATTGAGCCACCCATTCTGAGTTGCTAAAGCAACTCAAAGCATGCCCTCCTCTACACATCCAGAGAATTCTCAAATGGCCTATGCTTCCCACTCAGCACCCAGTTCCTTCTGTGGGAGCCATTGCTATAGAATTCCCGAGTTCTTTTTGTCCACCACCAAGACACAAGGAAAGCTGCTAGTATAATCTGGATTAGAACTGAGTGCCCTTCTCTCACAGGATGGTGTTCATATGCATTGTTTTTATTTATGCACCTATCTACATAATAATAAAAATCCGTAGCAACTTGCTCCATAAAGGAGATATCGATAAAGCAATCCAACTGCAAGCATCAACAAGGAAGAAGCAAGAAGGTCATGCTCGACCCACAGCAGTTGGTGTGTCCTGAGGTTGCAGGTGACCAAAACAAAAGGGGAAATGGCGAGCCCTCTAAGTAATTTCCTGAAACAAGCCACTCAAGAAAGGTAAGAGAAGAGAGATTTTGGGAAGCCAGAAAAAGAGAATAATCACTAGAATAATTGTATTATAAAAGAACTACATCTTCATATTTTCCAGAAATAGGTCAGAAAGGATGAGCTAAGAAAAAAACCAAGGATTTGTTTTCTTGTGAATTCATTTCTTGCTTTTCAGTTAGAAAGGATTTCTTTTCAATTTGGCAATCATCAATTTAATATTCAAATTGCTATTTTAAAACACAAACGCAGAATATGCATATTGTACAAACTTTGGCACTATAGAAAAAGGGAGGGGGATAAAATAGAATCTTCAGGAGCCTGGTTAATCACTGTTGACCCTTGACATGGATTCATGGGGTATTTTTTCCTTGATAAATGTATATAAACTTAAGTAAAATTCGAATTATACTGTACTATCATTTAATAATGCATCTTAACTGTAACCTCCATACATTTTTACTCCTCTTAAACATGATCTTTAATTTTACATAGTGTCCCATCATATGAAAGAATATACTAGTATATAATTTATTCAAGCAATAACTAGTGTTGGTCATTTAGATTATCTTCTGTTAATATAATCGTCATGCAATAAACATCTTTGATTTAAAAAAAAAAGAAACAAGTTTGACTCCCATATCTTCAGACCCCCACCCGATCCCCACCTACCCACCCTGACCCCACACATGGAAAAAAGACTTTAGACTGCTGACAGAGTGGTTACAGATTGGCCTGCCAACCACAAGGTCAGCATTTCTAAGCCACCAGCCACTCTTACAGGGGAAAGATAAGACTTTCTGCTCCTCTAAAGATTGACAGCCTTGGAACCCCCGGAGCAGCTCCACTCTGTGCTACAGGGTCTCTGTGAGCCAGAATGGACTTGAGGGCGTGAGCTTAGGGCTCAGGAATAGCGATTTTGCATTGTACATACAGTCTTCAAACGCTAACTGAAATTTCTCAGGAAGGGAATGTGTTTCTGAATCCAAGGTCCTGAATCCAAAACTAAACCTGTTGCCCTCAAGTAGGTTATGACTCAAAAGAGACCCCACGCGATGAAGTAGAAAAGCCCCCAGGGTTTCCAAAGCTTTTTTTTTTTTTATCGTTTTATTAGGGGCTCATACAACTCTTACCACAATCCATACATACATCAATTGTGTAAGGCACATTTGTACATTCATTTCCCTCATCATTCTCAAAACATTTCCTCTCCACTTAAGCCCCC
>NW_022103913.1:3145541-3151146 GCF_000313985.2 Echinops telfairi
GCTATAGTTTTTGATAGCCGGGCACCATCAGCTTTCTTCACCACATTTGCTTATGCACCAATTTGTCTTCAGTGATCCCTTTGACCTCATGATCACACAGGCTGATATGTTCTTTATAGTCTCATATGACCACATCTTTCTCCCAGGAGCTTCAGGTGAGTTCAAACATCTGACCTTTCCATTAGCAGGCCTGTGCTCTACTACTGCATCACCAGGGCTGCTTTAAGGTGCTGAACAGAACCTGTAAATTCAATGCTAGTGATCAGATTCACAAACCATTTTCCTTCTTGTTCTTGCACATTCAAACTTACCATTTCATACACTCAGATTTGTTTTAAACAATTTCCAGTGTTAACATCTTGTTTGACCTTTCCAACAACCTTCTGAAAGGCTTTCTTCAGAAGTCATTTGCCTGAGGTTGCCGTGAGTCAGCCCCATAATTGAGCCTGGAACCCATGTCCCCACCTGTACCCCACTCCCTTGGGTGTAATTGACAGTATAACAAGCTGCCTATTCTGAGAAATGAAGATTTAATTCCAGTGATCTCCCTGAAACAAAAATCTCACTTCCACCTACCAAGTAACTCTTGAAGACACGGAGAAAATGGATCTGTAACATAGTGCAAGCCCAGTGTCTGCCTGCACCTGGAAGCTCATTCTTGAAAGGGCCCACAAGAGAGGGCTGGCCATGTAAAATGCCTGCACTCAGGTACTTGATCCAGCGCAGACCCCACAAGTAGGATTTTTCCCACTGAAATAACTCCTAGAGCCCAGGGAAAAGAAAAATGTCAGTCTTCCACAATCCAAGGAAACCACCCAAGCAGAATGAGAGACCTACCTCAGTTGAGATGGATATTTAGTAACAAGCTTGTCTTGCCAGAATATAACTGAGGGAAAGGTGTCAACATCAAACTGGAAATCACAAAACATGGAAATCGTAGCATGAGGATGAAATGTGCAGCGAGGCAAGATGAACTGCACACTGAAGGACCACAGAGGCTCACAGTACAAGGAAGGCAACCTTGGTGGGAGGGAGCGCCCCAGTGCCACTCACTTCCAAAAGGAAATACTCAGAGTCTCTACCAGGAAAAACCAACCAGGAGGGGGGGTAGGAGGGGGAGAAAAAACCTCAGTTCCAACTGTCCTCGCTGTGAATCCACTGCTCAGACAAACACATTGGACGCCTGTGGTTCTGAGGAACAGACCTTGCTTTGGGACACAACAAATGTGCCTTTTGGTCTGTTTAATAGTTAACCACATGCCCCTTTTTATTGCAATGGTAAGGGTGCTCAGAGCCAGATCTGTAGGTGCCTAGAGTTTAGGACCAAATGGCTTATATTTGGGGTGGGGTAGGGGCTTGGTTTTTCATTTTATTCCTCAAATCAGTTTATATAGTGACTGAAAGGTATTTTCCAAAGCACAGTCAATTGGCTGTAGAATTAGGTGGAGTGAAGACGGTGATAAACAAGAAGGAAAGAATGAAAAGAGGAAAGAGGGGAAAAAGAAGGAAGGGAGAGAGGGAGGGAGGAAATGAAAATGCATCCATGAGTTTATGTGTTCGAGAGAAAGAATGTCTTAATTAAAAACCCAAGAAGCAAATATTTCTCAAATTTTTATTGCTGAACTTTTCTTCAGAAAAACTGCCCAAGACAGTGCATCCCTGAGGGCAAGGGAATAAACCTATTGTGATATCTGCCAATAGTCCTGCATGAGTCCCAGGGGACCCTGACAGATGAAGGAGACAGACAGCTAAACAAAGCCACTTGGCTTGATGAATTGTTATCCACAAGTTCCTGGGCAGTGCGATGACCTGTCTGTCATCCAAAAGTCTGATAGGTGGAACCCACTCAAAGGTTCCTCCGAAGATCAGCCTGGTGAAATGCTTGACTTGAAACCCTGAGCAGGTCTCCTCTGAACACCTGGGTATGTCACTAAGTGTTAAAATTCACTAGTTGGCAACCAACAATGGCACTTTAATCCACACCCACAGCACTCAGGGCCACCACTACCCAAAAGTTGCATTTTATTGGCAGGGGCCCTGGTGAGGCAGTGGTTGCATGTTGTGCTGTGAACCAGAAAATCAGCATTTTGAACCACCAACTGCCCCAAGGGAGGAAGATGAGGATTTCTACTCCCTAAAGAGTTCCGATCTTGAAAACCCACAGGGCAGTTCTACCCTGTCCTTCCTATAGGGTCACTGTGAGTCAGCATTGATCATGGCAGTGAGCTTAGTACATGTATTTTTCACACTTTTTCCACTTAGGACTTATTTACATAACATGAAACAGTAATTGTTCAGTTTGATGAGTTTTGACTGTGAGCCGTATTTCTGTAACCACCAGTCCCATGAAAATAGAGATCATGTGCCTCACCCCAGAGCGCTCTCTTGCAGCCCCTTTCCAGTGTCTTCTCCCACGGCAATTGTTCTGACTTCTATCACTGTGATGAGCATTGCTTGCCCTGGCAGGTAGTGAAAATGAATCATACAAAGTGTGCTCTTTGTGTCTGATTTCTTTCATCAGAATCAAGTTCATCAATGTTGTTTCATTATTAGTAACTTGTTCCTTTTTGTTTCTGAATCATATTCAACTACATGGCCCTACCACAGTTTTCTTATCCTTTCCCCTGTTGATATGAGCATGTGGGTTGTTTCTAAGTTGGGGCTATTATGAATAAGGCTGCTATGAACATTTTTGGATAAGCTTATGTTTTGTATAAGCATATGTTTTCACTCTTCTTGGACAAATAATTATAGGTTTAATTACTGTCAATGGGTAGATATATGCTTAACATTCTAAGAACTGTCAAACAGTTCTCCAAAGTGGTTGTACTATTTAAATTCCCACCAACAGAGGGTCCATGGAAAAGAGAGATGCTCAGGGAGATGACTCGGATGCCGAGCAGGGCAACGGGACCAGATGGTGCTTCATTCTGTTGTACATAGACCTACTCTGAGTCAAAACCGGCTCAACAGCACCTAACAACCACAATGTAGGAAAGTTCCAGTTGTTCGGATAATAACATTACCCATCTTTTTAAGTTGATTCATGTTGGTGGATGTTTAGTGGAATCTCATGATAGTTTTAGTTTGCACTTTCCTGATAAATATATTCACTATCTTTTCTACATATGTATTCTCCATTTCTATATCTTCTTTAGTGAGGTGTCTGTCCAAATCTTTTTCCCATGGTGTTTATTGGATTGTTTGTCTTATTATTATTATTTTAAATAATAATATTCAAATTTTCTATATTTTCTGGGTATAAGTCTTTTGTAAAGGATTACAAATATTTTCTTCTGGTTGATGTTTTGCCATTTTAGTTTTCTTGATGCTGTCTTTCGGCAAGCAGAATGTTTTATCAACTTTATATTTTCATGGCTTGTACTTTCTGTATCTGATGGAGAAGTCTTTGATATTCCAAAGCCACTACGACATTTGCTGTTTTCTTTCAGAAGCACTGTATAGTAATTGACTTAATATGGCCTGTGATAGTTAGGTTTATTGTGCCAACTAGGCCTCCATAGGAACATGTGGGCGGAGTTTAATCAAGTCACAGCTTGATTGGAGAGCGACTGAGATAAATGCTTTCTGAGGTTAGCATCCTGTCTCTCTTTCTCTCTGGTGATTGCATCAGAATGCTGCCACTTGAGCTAGTTCGTTGCCTCAATCATGTGCTGCACTACCTGTGGTCTGAGCCAACCAGTGGATCGTGTTGCTCCTTCAATACCTGCTTTGCCATGCTGCTGGTGGATTATGTTGACCTGCTACCTTGCTGGACCTTGAGACCCCACAGGGGCCTGCTTCTCTATGCTCCACCATTACTGATGATTGCTGCACCACCCGGTCATCTGCTGCCTGTGGGCCAACTCTACTTGTCTTGCCTGAGGGCAGACTTGTCTGTCTACTTCCTTGATCTTGGACCAGAAGCCTGCCTGAGTTGAAGGACCATCAGCATATTAACTGTTCCACAAAAGTGAGATGAACTGAGCCCCCTGTATTGCTGTGTGGACTAATTAGCCATTATATTCTTTCTCGCTGTATGAACTTATCCATATATATATATGGATATATATATAATCATAAGTGCCCTTTTTTTGTTTCTCTAGAGCTGTGGTTCTCAACCTGTGGGTCATGACCCCTTTGGGGGTGGAACGCCCCTTTCACAGGGGCCGCCCAATTCATAAGAGTACCAAAATTACAGTGATAAAGTAGCAACGGAAAAATGTTATGGTTGGGGAGGTCACCACAACATGAGGAACTGTATGAAAGGGTTGAGAATCACTGCCCTAGAGAATCTTGCCTAACACAGGGCCCTTCTAACCACAGCCCTCCATTCTGTACAGGGCTAACCTACATCCTAACCTCTCTAGATGTTGCTATGGCGCCATTTTCAAGTGAATTGTCTGCTGTGTTGATGAGACAAGATTAAGGTAGGTTGTGTCTTGAGTGTCTGACTCAAGTCACCACTCTTACCTCTTACAAAAGTCATAGCCCTTCACCCCTTACTGGAGTCATGCTCTTGCTAGAGTCCCACGTTCATCTGACAACAGATAAATGGAGAGAGAAATAAGCACCGAAGAAGAAACCTGACTATGACCAAGAAGTGGACCAGAGAGCAAAGCATTCCCTTTGCACCCAGGGTCCCTGCACTGGGAACCTCCTAAACCCAGAAAACAGAGAGTTGTAACATCAGAGAAGTTGAGAGACACAAGAAAGCTAAATGCCTTCAGTCAGAAGATTTACTGATAGAGTGAGTATCTCTGGCCACTTTGGGGCAGAACTTAAAGTGTTTCATAGCATTTTCCCAAACAGGGCAAAGGCCAAGCATGACTCTGAAGCAGTCCTGACCAAAGAATTGTGTTCTGAGCATTCCTATTGTATCTTGTTAACTTCCCCAATAAACCCTGTAACTGTGAGTATGCTCTCTGAGTTCTGTGTGGCCACTGCCATGGCTTACTGAACACAGCAGAGGAGTAGAGAGCACCTTGGGGAGCAACGGCTTGATCAGAAATGGATAAAAGTTCGGAGGTGGCGCAGTATGTGGCTTCTGCCTCGTAGGAATCAGCCTTGGGCTATTGTCATTGAGCTCTCTCCTGTGAAGTCAGAGGAAGGCGGACAGCACCCTCCTTTCAGCGGAGCAGCTCTCTCCACACTTCCTCCCTGCCTCCCTCGTCCACCAGGCCTCCTTTCCTGCCCTTACTCTCTTTGGAGCTTTAACTACTACACCTCCAGGACTCCTTCAGACAGGCCTATAGAGTAAATAATAACACCAAGGAGGACTATACTCCTCGGCACAACGAACCAAACAAGACCAAAGAGGCAGCTTTTGCTCAAAAGCAAAGCTGAGAAGACAGGAAGGGGCAGGGAAGGAGGACTGATGACAAAGGGAAGCAGGGAAGGAGGAAGTGAAGGATATCAGTCAGTGGCATGAACAAAACAGCTATTCAGTTGTTGATGGGAAACCTAATTAATTTGTCTTGTAAATTTTTACCCAAACTATAATTTTAAAAAGTTTTTAAGAAGCAGGAGAGGGTTAGTTACCCAGGGAAGTCACACCATGCACTTCTTTTTTTTTTTTAATCAATTTATTGGGGCTCATACAATT
>NW_022103913.1:3151816-3162303 GCF_000313985.2 Echinops telfairi
GCACTTCTTTAACTTAGACAATTTCAATTTCAACACACAGGTTTCAGAAATACTGAGAACTACTAAAAGTAAAATACGTTAGCACTATATTCCACGTATGTACTTTTGCTCTCTTCTATACTTTACAATAGGGGCCCTAGTGGCACAGTGACTAAACACTTGGCTGTGAATCATGTGTGTGCGCTATTGAACACAGAGGAATCACAAAGGTTAGTTGCTCAAACCCACGAGCGCTCTGTAGGAGAAAAATCCTTGAGCTCTGCGCCTATAAAGATGGCCGTCTTGAAAACACTATGGGGCAGTTCTGCCTGACCTACAGGGGCACTATGAGTCAAAACCAACTGCTCATATCAACAACATATGTTGCAATATCGTAGATCTATAGATAGCTAACTACCTATAGGGTTATATACACCAACCATGTATGCTGTGTTTTCTGGATAATTCTACAAATGTGTGAGGTCATTCTAACCACATGCTTGTTGTACCTTATGAACTGCAGTTAGAATCTGAAACCCCATGTAACATGCAGCTCCACTTTTGCCAAAAACTAGCTTTGTCATACATATGAAGCATGTGTGTGTGCTATTGAACACAGAGGAATTACAAAAGAGATTGACCAGTGGACTCAATAAAAGGGCACAGTCAGACCAGGTGGTATAGTGGTTACACGTTGGGCTGTGATCTGCATGGTTGGCTGTTTGAAACCACCACCAACAGCTCCTCGGGAGAAACACTGGTCTTTCTGCTTCTGTAAACAGTTACAGCGTCGGACACCCACAGAGGATCGCTGTGAGCCAGCATCGACTCGATGGCAATGAGTTTGATTCTTTTGGTTTGGTCAGAGCAGGAAGCTTCAAAGGAGTTCCAAATAACACATTTTGAAGAATTAAAAAGGTCAATCTTATCAGACAATGTGAGGTTATTGAGCTGGGTTGCAGACAGGGAGGGCCACAGGGGAAGTTCCAGAACACCAAGAAATGCTGTTAAGAAAGAGGGCCCTCAGAGGACAGCAGTGTCTGGGAGTCCAGAGAAGCTGGAGGTCTCAGGCCCTCGAAAGGTGGTACAGTTACTGAGAAGTTAAATTCACTTTTCAAAACACCTGTCCTTTTAGAGGAATTAATGAAGCAGTTCCCATCCCATCAGTACAGTCAGGGACCCAAGATGGCAATGAGAGAAACTGAAGCTTCCAGAGGTGAAGAAGTCTCTAGACAACATGAGAGGTGGGGTGATGCATCGGGAGGCCTGCAGGGCAGTATCCACATGTTCAGAGACATTAAAAAGTTCAGGGATAAAGATATGAAATCCCAGGGCTATAAAGAAAAACATTCCCTGTGAAGTAGCCTACAAGGAATTTAGCTTTAAAATTGCATTCATGGGCGTCATGAGCTAACCCCACTATGATGACACAGTCAAGCAAAGGGAACTGGTCAGATGGCTGTGACACCACACACACCAGTTACAGTGTGTCTGACTCAGGGTATGCAGAGTAGAAATATATTCAGGGCATTTTCAAGGCTGTCGCCTGTTAGAGCAGATCCCTAGACCTTTCCTGGGGTACATCTGGCTAGTTTCAAACCACCAACCTTACAGTTAGTGGACAAGCACATAACCATTGATGCCACCCAAGGACTCCAGTTTTCATTTGTATTCATTGTCCAATTGTTTTTTTCTCCATATAAATTTTTATAATTCATTCTCCACTCTACAATAAGCAGAGCCTCATGATTGAGGACGTCTCACCATTTCAGTAACTCGAGAGAACATTACATTGTTAAATCAAACCAGTTTATAGTTTTCTGAAAGTCTCCTCAGGTCTTCGTAATTTTGCAGAATTCTCTGAAGAAAATAGCAGCAGCTGCTAGTCTCTCACCAGATACAAGGCAGTTTGCTTCAAATATATGTACATACACAGGAACTCAATTGCCCACCAAATGAAAAGAAGGACAGATAATTCACAAGCAGCCATTAAGTCAAGTAATATCAATGACCACCATTTATTAAAGTCTTGCCATAAAGCAGGCCTATGCCAAGCACTATACATGCAGGCCCATTTAATCCTTCATAAAAATATGTGATCATAATAACATTAGCTGTTTACATGAACTATTTCATTTCCTTCTCAGAGCGAGCCTTGGAGGGAGACACTACCATTACTCCAGCTTACAGATAAGATTTTAAATAAATGCCCACAGTCATTTGGACCAATGTGTGTGGACCAGGAATATGAGCCTTGGGGTTTAATCATATAGCTCATGTGTTTAATTCTGCTAGCTTACTTCCACATTTTACAGATGAGAAAAGTAAGACCTAGAAAAGTTAAGTAACGTCAAGATTTGAACCCCATTCTTTCTAATTCCAAAGTCCAGCTTCTTAAGCATGGTCTTGTGTAAATGGACTCCCACACCCAATCTAATTTCTAGATGGGTTTTATTGGGGATTTCAGAAAATGTGGACACTGGAAATCCCAAGGTTTCCAACCAATGCCCACACCCACAGGGATGGCTCGAGAACCTGCATGGGTGTCCCAGTGTCCGCCAGAGCCTCACTGAGACCAGAACTAAGCCCAAGTCATGTCGCTGTCTAATTCATATCTGCCCTGGCAGTAAAGGGATAATGATTTGGAATCTTTAAGGTAAAATTGAAATTAACTGATACTTCCCCTTCTTGGTAAAATTAGCTTAATGCTTGCCATAGAGATCAAATGAAGATGACTACATCACAGACAGTAGTAGATCTATTGTTTGGCGTTTACCACCCCTTTCTCACTGATGAGTCTCTGTTTTTTAAAATTAATTAATTACTTTTTAAAATCATTTTACTGGGGGTTCTCATAGCTCCTATCACAATCTATTCATCCATCCATGGTGTTAAGCACATTTGTCCACATGTTGCCTTCACCATTTTTAAAACGTTTTCTTTCTACTTGAGCCCTTGGTATCAGCTCATCACCACCACCACCCCCTCACACTCATGATCCCTTGTGTGGTAGTTACACAATCTGTTGTCAATTTGAGACTTAAAAGTGAAGAGGTGGAGTTCAGCCTGTCAGTCAGGTCAAAGCTTGATGACCTCATTTGAAGTCACTAAGGTGATAAATAACTCGTTGAAGGAGAGACACAAGCTCACTCCCTGCAAGACAATTCTGTTGACAAGACACATGGAGCTACTCTAGAGCTCTGGAGCTGGAGGAGCCACATGGAGAACCCTGCCAGCGCTGAGATGTTTTCACCGACACTGGATCCACAAGACCTTCCTCCCACTAGCCTATGATCTTCCTGTATTTGGTGTTGTTGCAAGTGTTTCGTGAGTCTGAAGAGGATTTTATAGACATATGGGCTAGTCTCGGACTTATGGACTTGATCTGGACTGGGCTGGGATATTTTCTCAATATTCAATTGCTCTTGTATAAAAAGCTCTTTCTTATACACATATGAGTCTCCCTGGATTTGTTTCTCTAGTCTACCTGGACTAACACGCCTTGATAATTGATCGGTTTTTTTTTCATGTCTTACACTGACCGCTGTCCCTTCACCCACTTTTCTGGTGGGGGTGGTGGAATATGTCAATCATTGTCATTGGTTCCCTTTTTCTTTCCCCATTTTCCCCTTACCCTCCTGGTATCTTTACTCTCATTATTGGTTCTGAGGGGTTTATCTGTCCTGGATTTCCTGTGTTGCGAGCTCTAATCTGTACCAGTGTACATGCTCTGGTCTAGCCAAATTTGTAAGGTAGGTGAATTTGTCAGGAAGGTGAGCATCACAGAATGCCAGGTTATTAGAAAAAGTGGTCTTGCATGGAGGGAGTACTTGAGTAGAGGTCCAATGTCCATCTGCTATGCTAATATTTAACATATAAATATATGTACATGGATATATTTCCCTATCATTATATATAAATATATTTACATATGTACATGCCTGTATTTAGACCTCTACAAATGTCCTTTGCCTTCAGCACACAGGATCAAACAAAGTGGGAAGAAGAGAGAGTGGAACACATCCTGTGGACGATATTGCTGCTCAGAGCAGCCAACACACAGAGAGGATCATAGCGCTGGCCCCACCACGAGGCACGATGTCTCTCACTGACCCATAGCGCTACGCTACAGGGGACAACACTGGAAACAGAGTGCAGGAATTGTGCCCGATCTGAACCCACCACACGGTGGCAAAACACTAAGGTCAATCAACAGAGCAGTAAGGGGAGCAAAATCCCCAAGGAAGACCAAAAATGGACTTTGGGGCCAGGGTGTGGCGCCCCATCAGACTTGACCAGAAAACACTCATAAAGGTCAACAGACAGACCTGGAACTATTTACAGGCTTTTCTTTTTTGTTGTTGATCTTTTGTTCTTGTTGTTTTGTTTTTGCTTTTGTGCTTATTATTGTTTTTGCATGTCTATCCAGATAAGATAGGCAGGTTAAACAATCCAGAGGAGTAAACAATGGAACTGAGGCTCCAGAGGGACTTGGTCGGGGTGGGGGTTCCCTTAGTCCTCAAAGTAGCATCCTTGCTTTTCACTAATACTCTAAAAAGGTCTTGTGCAGCAGATTTGTCTCATGTAACATGTCTTGTGATCTCTGGACTGCTGTTTCCAGGACCATTGATTATGGATCCAAGCATGACAAAATCCTTACCGACTTCAACCTTTTCTCCATTGATCATGATGTCACCTGTTGGTCCAGTTGTGAGGACTTGGGTCTCCTTTACACTGAGTTACAATCCATTCTGAAGGCTGCAATCCTTGATCTTTGTCTCTTCAAAACTATCAAGGTTATGAAAAACTAGGAAAGACTAGGAAATTAGCAGAAATGGAAGGATGATAAGAAGACATGTCACTTCAATGCAATGAGGTAACCTGAGTCAGATCCTGGTGAATAAAAAGGACATTTGTTGGAAAATTTGAGTATAGGCTGTAATTTAGTTATTGTACTGATGTAATTTCTTCATTTTCATAATTACACAAGTTATATATGTTGTAAACATGAGGAAACTGGGAAAAGGGTATAGGGGAAGTCTGTACTATTTTTCTAACTCTTTTATAGGTCTAAAATTACCTCAAATCAGAAAGGTTTTTAAATTATCTACATGAAAAATCAAAAGCACACAGTGTAAATATTTTAAAGGAAAGATCCTAAAACATGGATTTTCTAGTCCAAAATGGCATGTTTTCTGCTTTTGATTATTTATTACTCATGGTAGGCCAATCACCACAACCACCCAACCATGTAAAACGTTACTGGAAATTTGTGGCCCAACTGCTGACTGAAAGGTTGGTGTTTGAACCCAGTCAGTACCCAGGGGAACAGTGCCACTCTGTCACATGGGCTGCTCTGAGATAAAACTGACTCGATGGCACCTAACACCAACAAAGGGTAATTGGTTAATCATCACGCTTAGGAAGCACACTGGCACAGTCAAAAGAAGCCCTGGAGGCACTGTGTGAGGAAGCAGTTGGCTGCTCACAGACTGGTTGGTAGTTCAAACTCACCCATGGCTGCAAGGAAGACAAGGCCTGGAGATCCTCTCCTGTCTGGGGGGGGGGGGCGGGGGGACTATTCTAGTCTGTTCTAGAGGGTCATTATAGAGTCACTATGAGTTGGGATTAACTCAAAGTCACACCACCACCACCACAACAACACAGCACCATTGAAATAGTAAGGCAGATCTAAATTTGAAGTTTGAGAATTTATCCAGGGACCATTTGTTAAGGTTCAAATCTCAGAAATGTAAAGCTTTCCTCTGTAACATCTAAAAATATATTTACAGAATTATTGCAACTATTAAACAAGTTTAGGAAAGCACTATGTCCATAGTAGAGATTCAGTAAATATCGCTTATTTTATTTTAGCTTATTGAAACACTTTAGAATAAAATATCTACATACACTGCCCATTATATTGGGACCTTATAATCTAGATAGAAACAAAGCATATGTGAAATAATAGCTTAACGTTGTTCTGTATAAACAAGTAATGAGTTCGATAAGAGAGTGGGACAGTGTGCCCTACAGCTCCAACCATTGAGAAGTCAAGAGAAGTGGGTGGGTGTGCAATATGAGACAGCATTGGCCTGGGAACAGCAATTAATTAAGCCTAAAATTGGAATTTAGCCTAAAAAGTGAATCTAGTGAGGGAGGAGGGCAGGTAGCCCACGCTGCACATAAAAGCAGACCAGTGGGCATGCATGGGGAAGAGGATGGATGTGAGGGAGCAGAGACATCACATTAGCTAAGGGGCAAATGGAGTCCCTTGGTGGTGCAAATAGTTTATGCCCTCAGCTGCTAACCAAAAAGTTACAGGTTCAAGAGCACACAGGGACACCTTGGAAGAAAGACCTGTTGCTCTACATCATGCCCTCCCCACCCCCACCCCCACCCCAAAAATGAAAACCCTGTGTGGAGCACAATTCTTTCTCCTATGACCGCATGGGCCATCATGGATCTGACTCAATGCCAAGGGAAATGGTTAGACAGAAATGGAGAATTCTGGAGACCCTAAATGATAGGCTGTCATTAAATTGGTGAAGAAAGTTCTTGGATAGCATCTATCAAAACTATAAGTAAATTTAACATCTGATTGATAAAATATGTTCTGGGAGAAAAATTCTGTAAAAAATATACTTATATACTAACACAAAGATAAACGTAAAAGGCTATTCATTGAAGCACATCCCTAAATAGAAAAAAGTCAAATAAAGTATGGTATTGAATATTACAATATGGTGCAAAGTCACATAAGATGTTCTGCTATTAACCAAAAGGTTTGCTGTTCAAGTCTAGATATCTAGTTCTGAAAATCAGCCCATGGAAAGCCTATGGATCACAGCAGTCCAATCCACAAGCGCGTGTGAGGACCATGCAGGAACAGCAGTGCTTTGTTCCATGGTGCTGGAGGCTTTCAGAAGCCAAGGGCCAACTAGATGGCAGCTAACAACAACAGCCCCCTCTTTGTCTTTTATAGTGGACAACTGGTGTTCCCCCTCTCCAAGACCCTCATAATAAGACATGTGTCATTAATAAGAGGGGTACTATGGAACCGAGAAGACCAACAATGCTAAATGTCAATCACACCTGGATAGTTCAACTGCAGATGTTTCCTGATTATTAAACAAGTGTATCACCTGCCTATTTTCTGGGGTCGAATAAATCCATTTGCTTCTGATGTTCTGAGCATTTTTTGTTAATTTGGCACTTTCCAAGCTTTGTAAAGGAGAACATTTCTACAGAAGAGAGGCAGCCTCACTTCTAAAGAGAGACTGGGCAGCAGCATCCATGTGTGAGCACTTACTGAGCAGAGGAACAGGAAAAGTGACTGATGCCAAATTCAACAAGGTCTCAACTGAAGTCCTACAACCAATTCTCAGGCACCCAAACACATCAGGAACAAGAAACAAAGGATCTGGAAGAATCCAGGCTGGCTGGCTGGGCAGGCTGGTTGTTGGCATATGCTGCCTTCAGCAGGCTGAGAGGTGACATCCCAGAGAGGAGTTATTCAGCTGACACTGGAAAGACAAAATTGAAAATCCAATTGAGGTTCATAAAACTTTTGAACCATATGCTGAGAAATGCCTCAGCAAGTCACTCCTCAGCCTTGTCCCATAAATAACACAAAGGCAAAAGGATGAAGGGAATGAAATAGGAGAAGGTGTGGGGTGGGGAATCTCTTTTCCACAACAAGGAGTTTGCATGAGCAGTGTTCCTGTAGCAGGCAGGGCTGCTGGAGCACACAGGATGGCGGAATGGCTCAGCAGAGGACCAGTTCATTTTTATTGGGGGTTTTCCCCCATGTTTAATGCTAAACTTAATTGCATGAATTTTAAAAATCTGTATTGCGGTATAATATATAACAAATATTTACGATCTTAGTTATTTTTATGTGTACATTTGGTAACATTTACTTATTCCCACAATGATGTACAACCACCACACTATTTGTTTCTAAAGCTTTTTCATATCCCAAATAGAAGTCCTGTAGTTATTCAGCAATAATTCTCTATTCCCCACGAATACCAGACCCTACTATCTACTTTTAGTTCCTATGAATTTTCTAATTCCAGACTTCATTGATGTAAGTGGAATATACAATATTCATCTTTTTGTGTTAATTATAAATATGTGGAGTGTTCCTTCATTTTGCTTTTGTACCATTTTTGGCATTTGCAGGTGTGTGGTATTGGCACATCTTGATTTGGGATATAATTATATATTTATTGGACAGGAAGAAACCAGTGGGCAGTTATTTCTCACATGCAGGAGCAGTTCATAAATCCTATATTCATGCCTGTCTGCATTTCACCCCCCTGCTTTCTTCAAGTGCGCCTCATCACCTTGGAAGAGGAAATTTCTGGATTTCTTTTCTCTAGGAAATCTACTTTCAACCAAGAGGAGTCTGAATGCTGAGTTGTATGCTGGTAAAGGATCAAAGTACCTCATTATTGATCATTTCCAGCATTTTCTCATTCTTCCCAAGCCATATTGTGGGTTGGGGACTGTCAAACTCCTAGTTGCAGCTACACACCAAGACTTTTTACCTAAACCATTTCACTCTTCCTCTTCTTGAAAACCAGGGGCTAAAGCATGAGGGGTATGCGTGAGAAAATACAACGGCCATTAAGCATTAGTCGTTGAGTGCTTTCTAGACAGGCAAGAAAAGAAAATAGGACTATTGCTGGTCTCTCTCTGGTCATTTTCACCGAGTAAGTCAAGTCTATCCTGGGTAAAATGAAGGGGCCGACCTACCTTTGACATCACAATTGCTAGGGAACTGTATTTGTATGACAAATGGAGCCAAGAATAAGCTGAAGAATGTGCCCAAAAAGAATCAGAACAAGAAATCAGGTCAAATAAAGGCAGAGTTAAACCCAGCCAGGTCTGGAAGCAGAAGTGGCCTATCTGCTTTCTCACAACAGCTTCCTTCTATTTAATTTTCTTTTTTTAAGAAACAAAAGACAGGAGACCAGATGCCATAATGTAAGACAAAGCAGTAACTAAAAATGTCAACTCTACAGAGAACTAGACTGCATATATATATATATATATTTCATTATCTGCTTATATTCCATTTTTACATAAAATTCAAAATGGGGAAATGTACATTTCTCTGCTAGCTCATTGTTCTAGAAGCTATTGGTAGAATAGTTAGAAATGTGTTCAGCTACAAGTAACAGAAAGCCTGCCTCTTAAAGAGATAAGGACGTGATGGTGAGAAACTGCCTGGGGTCAGCAATAAAAACTGACATCAGGATGCTGGGCTCTCCTCTTCTTTCTGTCCAACTAGCCTTGCATTTTAGTCCACCATCCTCATATTTGTTGCTCAAGGTCCAAAAATGACTACTGCACCTTTAGTCCTCACCTCTACATTCCAGGCAGGAAGAAGAAAGAAAGGGAAACAATGTATCCAGAGAGCAAATGCTTTCCCATAAATTTCTGGAAACATTCTGCTTACAACTCAGACATGAGAATGGTGTCACTTGGCCATCCTTAGCTGCAAGGGAGTCTGAGAGTTTCTGACTTGGATGTGACTCGGTGGCAGTGAGTTTGGTTGTTTGATAGTGATGTACCCAAAAAGAATTATTCAACATGCAACCATATCAAGGGGCAGCATATGAGTATGGTCAAGAATCAATGGTATTGATAGAAGTCCAAGCTACATTAAAGGCATTTGTAAAAAGCAAGGCTCCAAGAATTGATGGAATACCAATTAATATATTTCAGCAAACTGATGAAGTATTTACTCCTCTATGACAAGAAATTTGGAAGACAGCTACCTAGCCAACTGAGTGGAAGAGACCCATTATTTGTGCCCATTCCAAAGAAAAGTAACCCAACAGAATGGGGAAATTATCAAGTAATATCATTAATATCATATGCAACTAAAATTTTGCTGAAGATAATTTTTAACTGATTGCAGCAGTAGATCAACAGGAAAGAATAATGCATCTAATAAATTCAAAGTAGATTCAGGAGAAAGCTATATTGCTATGTCAGATAGATCTTGGCTGAAAGTAGAGAATACCAGAAAGATGTTTACATGTGTTTCATAAACTATGCAAAGGCTATGTGAATCATAACACATTCTGGGTGACTTTGAGAAGAATGAGAATTACAGACACTTCATGTAAAAAGTCCACCTTATTTTCAATGAACTACGAAAGCCATATTGCATTGGGAAAATCTACTGCGCAAATCATCTTTAAAGTGTTGAAGAGCACCTAGTACGCCAAGATGTGAGTGCAGCATACCAGCATGAAGCAGCGAACCCTAAGCCCAACTACATGGACACCCCACCCCCACCCACTCCCCCAAGAATGCACTTCAGAGGACAGCACTGAAAATGAACAGGGAAGGAGAGAGTGGAACACTTCCTGGTCCACCAAGCCCTGACGTGATAATCTGCCTCCGAGCAGACAATGCGCAGAGAGGATCATAGGGCCTACCCCACCATGAGACATGATTTTCCTCACTGACCCATAGCACTACAGGGG
>NW_022103913.1:3175215-3183449 GCF_000313985.2 Echinops telfairi
TCCTCCGGTATGCCAATAATTCTAATGCTGTTCCACTTCATAGCATCAGACATAGCTCTTAGATTTTCTTCAGCTTCTCTGATGATCTTATTAGATTCTTGTTCGCATTTGTTGGAGTCTGCTTGGCTGTCCTCCAAGTCACTGATGTGCTTCTCCGATTCCTCCTGTCGATTCTCAAGCTCTGTGTTTCTACTATTGGTTTTTGTTATCTCCTCCCTAAGCTCCTGTATTTCTCGTTGGTGTATGGCCTTTATCTCCTCTATCATTTCATCCTTTTTTTGTATTGTTTCCCTCATATCCTGTATGACTCCAAGTAGCATTCTGAAAATTTCTTTCTTTGGCAGCTCAATGTCTGCTTCTTCTATGTATGTTGTCGGGTTTTAAAGGAGCCAGGTGCCATTTTCTATGGAGTCTAAGAGCACTGGCTCTCTCCAGGAAACTTGTAGGAATGCTTCTTCGAACTGCCTACAGCTAATTATTACTATGGCATTAACCTAACCCTTTATCTTCCTGTGGTTTCCCTATCATGGGAGTGCCCCAGAAGGCTGGTGGGTTGCCTGCTTTGGTGTGGAGGTTGGGCAGAGGTTCCTGCAACAGCTTGGAATGGTGATGAGTGTTGGCCAAGCTGCCTTATGCCCCCAGGTACACAGGCAGGAATTCTCAGGTGATTGGTTGGGTGGAGTATCCCCTGGAGAGGAACCAGGGCTTTCCCTAGCCTCAGGCTAACTACACAGGGTGGGACTAGCTACACAGGGTGGAGCTCAGCTAGCTGGGTGTGGTACAGGCGTAAGTGACCTAGGCTACTGGGAGTGGTCTGGAGGTCAGAAGTGGAGTGTGAGAGAACAGGAAAGAGACAAAGGGGAAAGAAAAAAAATTAAGAAGTAAGACGTTTAGACTGTGCGGAGGGGGGGGGGTAATATAGGGGAGAGAGGGAAAGAAAAGCAACTATGTAGCTGAGTCCCACTCCCTGTCAGTGGAACTCCAATAATTTAGTCCCTACCCTGAAGCAGTGGCGGCAAGCCGCACTAGTTGAGCTGAGAAAAAGCCCCTGAGCAGCCATCAAAGACTGGGGGGGGGAGGCAGACAGAGAGCAGAGATGTAAACAGAAGCAACAATGTAGCTGAACCCCCATCTACCACTGATCCCTGCCTGTGGAGTTGTGAGGGTTTAGTCCCCACCCTGAGGCAGCGGTGGCAAGCTGTGGCTGTGCTGAGAAAAAGCCCCTGTGCAGGCCTCCCAGACTGTGGGAGAACAGAGAGCAGAGATGTAAACAAAAGCTACACTGTAGCTGAACCCCGATCCCCACACATGGAGCCGCAAGGGTCCAGTTCCTGCCTTGAGGCTGGCAGGGGTAAACTGTGGCTATGTTGAAACCAAATCCCCCTACAGTCTCCAAATGGTCCTGGCTCCGGCAGAGACAGTGGCAGGGCCAAGGTCAAGCCCCAGTCGGCTTCCACTGAGGTAAGCCAAAAGCCCCAAGCCCCTCAAAACCCCGTGGGTCTGTGCCTACTTATCTTTATGATGCTCCTCCTGCGTTCCAGTTGTGTTAAAGTTCCCTCTAAGCAACAATCCTGGGTTGTATTCTGCGGAGTCCCTCTGGTATGTGTTCCTCTAGTTTTTTAATGCTTACTCTCCCCCACTATCATGACCCTATTTCTACCTTACAAATCCAGCTAGCATATACACAGGTACAGATAAGAGCTGGAAACACAGGAAATCCAGGACAGATAAACCCCTCAGGACCAATAATGACAGTAGAGATACCAGGAGGGTAAAGAGATGAAAGCAATGCTCCTAAGTGGCTGCAAAATAAATGCCGTGGTGCTGAGAAGCTGGCATCGAGGACTTGAACTGATTCCATCTTTTCATAAAACAAGTATAAAAGCAGGAGTGCTGACAAAAATTGGCCTTAAGTCAAAGCTTTCAGTTTTCCGTATTCATTATCCAGCTTCCATATGCATTGCTCTTATCCTCCTCTTTATAAAGGCTAGAAAAGATTTGCCAGGCAAGTGAAGAACTCACCTCAGAAAGCCCAATTCTCTCACCCCAGCACATAGGAACTTGTCCTCCCATTGACTCCTACTGTCAGCTCCAAAAGGAGCCCTGGTGAGGGAGTGGTCATGAGACAGGCTGTCATCCTCATGGTTGGCAGTCCTGCAGGACAAATACTGGGCTTTCTACTCTCGTAAACAGTTACAGTCTCAGAAACCCACCAGGAGTTGCTATGAGTCAGTGTGGCAGTTACATAATTTACCATCAACTTGAGGATGGGGTGGAGTCTAGCCTATCAATCAAGTCACAGCTGATGACTTCACTGGAGGCACGCTGGAGATAAATAGCTCACTGGAGGCCAGACACACTCTCTGCTTTGTATTCCTGATGACAGACCACATGGAGCTATGCTGATGGACCCAGATACCTGGAACTAGGGAGCCACGTGGAGACCATGCCAGTGCTGAAATGCTTCCACCACCACTGGATCCAGAAGACTTTGCTACCCATTGGCCTGTAATCTTCCTGCATCGGGCATCATTGCATGGCTGTGTGAGTCTAAAGAGGAATTTATGGACTAATATATGGGGTAATATTGGACTTATGGACTTGATCTGGACGGGGTTGGGATGTTTTATTAAAGCACAACTGCTCTTTGATGTGCTGGATTGGTTTTTTCAAGTCCACCTGGACTAACACAGTGATCATTGACTCAGTGGCAGTGAGTTTTGTTTGGTTGGTACTCAGCACTACTTCCCCTGCACAGTTTATCTTTGAGGGCAAAGTTGCCTTCATCAGAGGTAAGGGACAGAGGAAGACTTGTGACTGATCTAAGAGTTTTCCAAAATATACATAATCATTAGTGTTAAAAACCTAGCAGATAATTTGATGTTTGTTAAACACCTTCTCAGAGTCTTCCTGCTCTTCAACCCCTTTTGAGCCCATGAATGTGTTGTTGCTGTTGATAATTGCCCTTGAAGGTTCAGAAAAGGGTTCTGTAGACTGGTTCAGGCATTTACATGAGGGGGCTTCAGAAAATCTGTGGAAAAATTGAATGAAAAGATAATGCGATTTTTCCATGAATGTTTTTTTGAAGCTCTCTTGCATTTTCCTTCTCTCTTGGGATTCTGTGTCCTTATTACCTGCTAGCACGAGATCCGTTTCTTCAATAAAGTGGTCATTAAGCACGCCCATGTGTGACCCTGGAGAGGTAGGCCATCTCTTTAGGAAACGCTGTAGTATGAAAATCGGATGAAGCTACTTCAGTGGTGAATGGAGGGGAACCTGGTGCCAACTCCCTCCAGGCAGCCTTCTCTGCCTGCATGGCTTGGCCCTGAGAGCTTTGCCTTTGCATGTTCCTCACTTCCCATTCAAGTCTGATCTTAAACATCCCTTTCTCCTAGAAGATTCCCTGCTGCACACATCTTCTCTTTTCTAATCCTCAGCTTTGATATTCGTCATTGTTATTCATTTCTGCCCAGTCGGTTCTAGCTCATGGTTGCCCATGGATGTGTGGCATAGACTATAAGATTGTCAAGGCTGTAATCTTTTGGAAGGAGCTCTGGTGGCATAGTAGTTATGTGGTGAGCTGCAATCTGCAAGGTCGGTAGTTTGAAACCATTCCAAGAGAGAAAGATGGGGCTTTCCGGTCCTGTAAACAGTTACAGATCTCAGAAACTCACTGGGTCAGCTCTACTCTGGCCTATAGGGTCACTATGAGTGAGAATTGATTTGATGGCAGTGAATCTGTTTTCGGGGGGGTAACCTTTTGGAAGTGGACTCCCAATCTGTCTTCTGAGGCACATCTGGGTGAGTTTTAACTGTTAACCATTGGGCTAGTAGTTAAGAGTGTAAAATTTGCACCACTCTTCATTATTTGTGATGATTTTATCTGTGGATCTTTTTCCTTGATAGCTGGGACTGGAATGGAACAGCAGACTCATTTTATTCATGATTGCGTCCCAGGATTTGGCCCTGGAACAGTGGGTCTGTCTTCTGCATGAACCTGTGAGTTCATACATAAAGCTATCACCTTTACCTGAAAGAAACAAGTTAATGATCTTCCTCATTGCTCTGCAAATCCGGGGGTCCTGTGGCTACCTGTCTTTGGGCACTATTATTATCCTCCTCTTAATAAAGGTGAGAAAAGACGGGTTTGGGTGACAAGTGAGTCATTTGCCTATTACTTGCGTTTGAGCCTTCTTCCCCAGCTGAACATTACATAAATGAAGCAAGTGCAGTGTGCTGGCCAGCCAGCTGTTCCCATGTGTGGGATGTTCTGCACACTGTAAGTTGTCCTCCACTGTGGGGGTACAGAGAGACTGCTCTCCTTAGGGCTGCAGGTCAACAGCCTCTTCACAGGAGCTGGGGGCTCTCTGCTGCTCAGCTGCCTCACTGTGGGTTCTGAGAGGCCCATTACGCACAGCTTGGTCCTCTCTCCACCCCAATGAATATCACAAAAGGGCAAAGTTTATGCAAAACCGCGTGCCAAGAGTCTTTTTGCGCCTAATTTAAACTATTAAAATGCTATTAAAAATTGCACAGCACATTTCAGCATTGTTTCCTCCATTATTTCTGCTTGAAGAACCACCATGTTGAAAAGAATGCGTTCTGTTTCCCTGCAAAGTTGGGATCGTTTTTCAGGATAGTTCACCATGCACATCGGTAGAATTTATAGTCTTCAAACAGCACCCCCTGATTCAGAGATGGAGTTAGCAGATATGGTTTCTGATTTCTGTCAGAAAAAAAAACCAACAAAACAAAACAGTACAATCAATGCAAACATACTAAGGCATTTATTTTAAACACTTGGCTGAATAAATCATCGTAACCCCCACCCTGGGGACAACCTTTATTTCAACCACAGAGCGCTCTGAAACCTGCGATATTTCTAGTCCGCTTGCTTCTTCCTGTTCAATAAGCACCGGCACGGACCGACCCAGGGCCCGAGCGTCATCAGATGGCGCATCTGCCCTGCTCGGCTGCAAAGCTGGAAATCCAAAGACTAGTTCATGTCTCCGGGAAACTTTTCAAGAATATAAGGTCCACCCACAGGGCTTGTTATTTCTGATATTTGGGCCCAATTTACTTTTTTTTTTTTTTTTGGAGATTAAAACACACACAGTTTGATCTCAGCTCTGACCTTTTGAATTGCTGCAAGTTAATCTTTGGCTAAAAGCATGGAGCGCGGGAATAATTATGTTTTGTCAAAGAAGCAGGTTATGTGCACCGAGGGAGCCCGTGGTTATGGTAATGCATCTCTTAGACAATGTTTCGATGCTAGGAGTGGTATAAACAAAGGAAAATAGTATTTTCATGCATTTTTATTGAAAAAAAAAGGCACTTGGATTCTGGATGGCTGCTTTGCAAACAAACTGCTCCTGGGTATCCATTGCCCTTGGCCTCGCTCTTCTACCAGTGAGTGATGGCCGTCCTGCCACACACTGCCCAGGGCTGCTGAGGGGAGGCAGGAGGCGGGGACCCAACCCAACTCTCCCACGACATGATTCATTTAGGGAGTGAGCGTGGCTCCCTCGGAAGTCAGAGTCCCTCCAGGCAATAACTTGCTGACCTTTGAAGGAAGAGCAATTTCATCTCCTCTGCCTGTTAACTACCCACCTTGGAGTGGGGGAGAGGTTGGGGGGTTAGGGCCTCCCATGGGACCCTCGACTTCCAGCTGGAAGGGACAGAAGTAATAACTGAGCTTGATAAGAACCAGCTCTGCACTCAGGGCTCCACATCCATTAGTTCGCCCTGTTCCCACAGACCCCAACCCTGAAGAATGGGGCAATGATCCCATTTTACTGATGGGGAAAATAAATGCAGCAGTTAAACATCTGGGGGTGGCACGGTAGGAGCTGGACCCACGTGTCTGCCTCCAGAGCCCAGACAGACCCCAAGCCATGTGGATGGGCCTCCTGTCATACAAGGTTCCATCACGTCCTCCAATCCCATATTCTGCTTGAATGAAGAAACAGCAGACATTCTCCAAACCGCCGAGCCCTGGAGCACAGGGGAATAAATTCAACAGGGAGTGCCATCATCGGATGGTTTCTCCCTAAGGATAGGAACCACCGAAGCACCACATAATGAAATTTTGTGAATTGTGACGACAAAGTCAGCCAACTGCTTTCTAATCTCCAAAGTCAAATCTGAGCCCAGAGCAGGTTGTTTCAATGATCCTGCCTGCGTGCAGAACTCCTTCTCCTCAGTCTGCATCTGCGCGGGGCATTGAGGCACCTCCTAGATGCAAACAAATGACCACGAGTTGTGGAGTCCAAAGATGAGGTCAACCAATCAAGCCTTATTGCACGGATGACAAAATAAATGACGGCAGCCAATTTACTTAAACTCTGAGTCTGCACTTCCTCTGCTAACAGGGGATAATGATAACTCACCATCAGCTGAGTATTGTCAATGTGGGCCAATTTTTATCCTTGGTTTGAGTTTTTGGAACACACTTGCAGAAAGCGAGGAACGAGGGGAATTGTCCATCTGGGAGAAGCTGGGCAGATGTCATGTGACTACTGAGCTGGATAGATGCACGTGACAGCCCGTTCCTCTGAATTATGAAGTGGCTCTCTGACTTTAGAAGTGGTTTCCTCTTTGACACATTGTTGGAAGAAGCATAGCACCTTTACTCATGGGATTGGAAAATTTTGTTTGTTAAACTCCTTTATGGGCCATGTTTGCCTTTGTATCTTGATTTCCTTTGAGATTATGAGCAAATGTTTGTTGTTATTAGCTGTTGTTGAGTTGGTCCTGAACTCAGGGGGACCCAATGACTACATGCTGCAATCCATAGGGTTTTCATTGGTTGATTTTTCCAAAGCTGTTCACCAGGCCTTTCCTACTACTCTGCCTTAGTCTGGAAGCACTACTGAAACCTGTTCAGCATCATAGCAACGGGCAAGCCTCCACTGAGAGATGAGTGGTGACAGCACTTGAAGTGCATCAGATGGGAGTTGAACTGGCTCTCCCACACAGGAGGCGAGAATTCTACCACTGAACTACTGCTGCCTTTGAGGTAGACATTTACTGCTATTTAAGTTTTTCTTGTGAGGGCATTAGTACTGAGTGTTTAGTTAATTCCTTCACAAAACCATGAAAGTTGCTGATTGATGATACCTACTGGGCAAAACTCTGGTCCTCCACTCACTCCTTAGGCCACAATCTTATGTAATTCACTGAAAATTTTGATGCCTCAGCTTCTTAGCTGAAAAAGGGAGGGAAAATTACCCTTTTTCAGTAGGACTATTGAAAATATTAGAAATAACTTATAAAAGGATTAAAAATTGTGTGTGTGTGTGTGTGTGTGTACAGCATGTGCTGGCATGTTTGTTTGTTTTTTAAATCACTGGACTAACACTTAAGGTAAGGTGACCAGACATCCCGCTTTGGGCGGAACAGTCCCAATTTTTGGTGTCTTAAAAAAGTCCCAATTTTTGGAAAGAATGCTCAACAAGCTAGGGAACGGTCTATTTGGTCCATATAGACCAAATTTTTAATCAAGAACACCACCACTCCTGGCCAATGGTGTCCCGCTTTAAATCTGGTCACCGTAAAAGCTCTGGTAGCGTGATGAGTTACATATTGGACTACTTACCTTAAGGTCATCAGTTCAAAAACCACCAGCTGTTCTCTGGGAGAAAGATGTGGCTTTCCACTCTTGTAAAGAGTGAACCAAATGTCAACGTACATAATCCCAAATCCCAGTTAGCTTGTGTTGCAAGCTCTTGTCTGTACCAGTGTCCAGGGTCGGTTCGACTGTGAGTTGAAATTGACTTGATGGCAGCAAGTTTAGCATTATCATGAATCACCAGCATTTTGAGACAAACAAGTAGCTTTAATAGATATGATAAAAACATGCAGCAAGGCAGCAATGCTTTCCATTCAGAAGCAGGTGATGGGGAGTGATTTAAGACAGCTTATTGACTTGCTTTCTCAACAAGAAGTTTAACAACCATGAGTTAGTTTATTGTACCAACCTGGCTGATAAACACATGTGGCGTTAATTGAAGGGTGGGGAGATAAAATGGCTCGGTGAGCCTCGCCTTTCGAGCTCTTTGGTCTCTTGCTTTCTGATGGTCAGACCAGGGTGCAGCTTGCCTTAGCCAGTTCCCTGCTTCAGCTAGCAAATCTCACTTCCTGCAAGGCATCCCCAAGGAGAAGCCACATGGACCTACCCCAATGCAGCCCTGGGTGCTGGAGAAGCCGTGTGGAGACCCCTGCCAGCACTGAGA
>NW_022103913.1:3184734-3186257 GCF_000313985.2 Echinops telfairi
GAACCAAACTAAAGCTCATTGTCATCAAGTTCCTTTCTGCTCATAAACCCAAACAAACAAGCAAGCTCGCTGCCATGGAGTCAGTGCTCACCCACAGTGACCCCACTGTGGGTTTCCGAACGGTGTCTGGGGAGCAGAAAGCTCAGTCTGGGGGTGGTTTGGAACTGCTGCCCATGTGGATCGCAGCCCCAGCATAACCACTGTACCAGCAGCCGCCCTCTATAGGGCTTCTAAAGTGTAAACCTTTAGGGGGGCAGACAGCCTCATCCTTCTTCCGTGGAATTGCAGGTGCTTTCAACTACCTAACCATGGTAAGCAGCCTAATGGGGCACCTACAGTGTCTCTAGGGCTCCTTTCTGTTGAGAAGACACGATTGTTTACTGGGGGGGGGTCACCGGGGACCTCTTTTTGTTACTGACTCTGGGTTTGGCAAGAGCCTTAAACAAGGTGAAACTCCTCGTGTAGCCCAACACTTAGCAGCCCTCGAAATCTTATTATTGAAAGAATGGTAATCCTTCATTTTGTCTGCGAACAAAAGCAAGTCCTCAAATCACAAACTTATGCTTAAAACTGTGATGTGGAAGGAAAAGAAATGGCATTCAACAAGGAAAAGGGATAAAGGAAGGAGCATAAGCCCAATAATAAAGTTCAGGTTCCAAGAAAACCATTGCTGGAGAGTCTATTCCAACCCAGAGCCGCCCGACGGGGCAGAATAAAATGAGCCCGCAGGCTCCCCAAGGCTGGAACTTTATGGAAGCAGACTGCCCTATCTTTCTCCAACAGTGTTGCAGAACCCAGCCTTTTGGATACCAGCCCAGCGCCTAACCCACACCCTCGCCAGGGTCCCTTAGGGTTAGGATAAGGTTGACTTTAATATTTGTCTTGGAACCTCTCTCTTTTGTTCCTCCCAGTGGCCGACCAGTTGATTCTGACTCATGGCAGCCCGTGCATCACCGTAGAACTGTGCTCATGGGATTTCCAGTGGCTGCTTTTTCAGAAGTAATCACACACCTTCCCAAGGCACCTCGGGGTGAATTATCTTAATCATCTCTGCCACCCGGGAATGCCAGAGCACCCTGTCAAATGGTACATTCTCTTTGTTCTTCCCTCTGAGCTTGACATTTCTCTCTCCTCCCTTGGTGAATGTAGGCAAACAAACGAGCCAGGAACTGCAGCCTTCACTCTCTTTAGACTAACAAAGACAACTTGAGTCTCCCAAGTCTTTATGACTCTGGTTTGGAACTAACGGAAATGATATTAAGTAAGGAAATTCATTGTTTGCGTGGAAATAGCCTTTCTCCTTGACTCATACTTTTGCCTTCAGCTCACAGGGCACCAAAGAAGAAATTAATCTGGATAAAAAAAATCAAAGGCTTTTTAACATGAAAGAGTCTTTTCATGTTCATAAGCCATCTGTGCTGTGACTCAACCATCAGAGCCCTGATGTTGCCACACTAACTCTCCTGCTCAGGACTGTATTTGCAACCTGAGTCCACAGACAGCCGCAGCTGACTTCATGGAGG
>NW_022103913.1:3187331-3188422 GCF_000313985.2 Echinops telfairi
AGGACCAGGTGATCTGCTCCTGTAAAGACTGCAGCCTCAAACGCACTCTGGGGCAGTTCTACTGGGGCTCGCTAAGGTTGGGATCAACTCCAGGACACGAATACTGTGCAAAGGATGCTGCCACTATGGTCAGTTGCTGGTGAATCCTGGTCACAAGATCGTAGGCGAGTTCTCTGTCCTCTTGGCACATGCAGTTTAGTAGGAGGTTAGCTTCAGACACTGTGACTGGAACTGCTATGGGACAATTTCTAAGACTCTGAGTCCATAGAAAAAGGTGAAGCTAACTTCCACTCGGAGGGGCTCAAGAAAAGTTCTTAGAGCAAATAATGTCTTTTATGGTGCCTTAAAGGTGAAATAGGAATTCTCTGAGCAAAAAGGCAGGGTTTAGGCTATATCATTAGGCAGAAGGAATATGCTATGTGTGACTTATATCTAAGGAGCCCTGGCAAATGGGGGAGAAAGCAGAAGTGATATGTATCTATTTCTACTCACTGCCATTGAGTCAATGGTGACTCTATAGGGCAGAACTGCCCCTGTGGGGTTCCAAGACTAACTCTTTACAGGGGTAGAAAGCTCGGTCTTTTTTATTCCAATTGCCTGGTGGTTTCAAACTGTGGACCTCATGGATTGCAGCCCAACCAGTAACCACTATGCCACCAGTGCCTCCTCATACCTTCTGGGCTCTTTCCAATATCTGCTGGCTCACATCCGGAGATGGCTGTGCCACAATGAACAAAAAACCCGGGTCCTGATACTGGAGGCATCTATCAGTCATGGGCTATTCACACTGAAATGCTGATGGAATAGAAATAATGCACCCCACCACACCAAGGCGACAAACTAAGGGCGTGCAACAGAACAGTAAGGGGAGCAGAGCAATGAAGTCCCAGGGAATACCAAAAATAGACTTTGGGGCTAGAGTGTGGCTCCCCATCAGACTCGACCAGAAAACACTTCTAAAGGTCAACACACAGACCTTGATCTACCAACAGGCCTTTTCTTTGCTTGTTTTCTTCCCCTTTTCGTTTTCTTTTCTTTTTTTTTTTTTTAACAGCCTATCTGTTCGGGTTTTTTTTTCCTTTTTCCCCTTC
>NW_022103913.1:3189080-3195393 GCF_000313985.2 Echinops telfairi
GGGGTTAGGGAAGGATGCAATGCCCTACTCGGGTCAGGCCCAACTTAACTGGTGAGTGGCCCGAATCCTAGCCGAGACAGAAGAAGAGAGCCAAGAGCTGAGAAAGAGGGAGCTCACTCACACCATGAAAGAAGAGCAGGATTATTTTTTCTGGTTTTCAGTATATGAAACCCAGAATGATGAACCTATAGCGACAGCCAGTAGGCTAAGGTTCCTGAGGGGTACAGTGGGGAAGGTGAGGGGTAAAATGGGAAATGATATCAAGGAGTTCCAGAAGAAAGACAACGCTTTCAAACTGATTGTGGTAGCAATGGTACAATACTGCTTGATGTGATTGATCTATGGAATAATACGATATCTGTTGAATATAGAATGATGTATCTGTATTACCTCCCAAGGAAAATTTTGGGGGGAAATAAGAAAATGCAAAGTAAAAAGAAGGAAAGGAGAGCAGAGAGCAGAGCTGAGACCCTCCCAGCCCCGGAGGAAGAGAGGAAAACACGCGGCGCTCTCCCTGGATTTCCAGGCCCACAGACACTGAGAGACAGACGCTGCCCTCCGAAAATGAGCCCCCCCGAGAGCCAGCACCTGAACTTGGGACCCGTAATCTCCTCGGCTGTGAGAGATGAAATGTCCGCTGGTTAAAGCATTCTTCTTGTGGTATATCTGTGATAGCGTTGCTAGACAACCAAGACAAGAGTCAGTCTAAAGAAACTAGAAATGCCCTAACTGGGAATTAGAGTGGACTGGTTAAAAGCTTACGTTCTGAGGTGAGGCTACTAGTTTTACCAATTTCATCGGTTACTAGCTGTGTGACTTTGGGCAGTGACTCCAGTGATGTCACTATGGGGGGTGGGGGTGGCTGTACAGGACCTGTGAACCACACACTGGGTGACAGTATCAGAGAGAGTGGCACCAAAATAGCTGAAAGAATTTCAGGCAGTTTTTCAGCATAAATTTATTAATTTTTATGAAAACATTCCTGTTGTTAGCTCTAGCACCAAAAGCACTTTTTTGTCAGCCCAGCTTACATCTATCAACATACCGACGTCGATAAAACTGCCGACTTCACTCTGGCCCCTTCTGATGCGATCCAGTCAGAACTCTCATTCCTACCCAATTACAAGGAGGCATCAAATCTGGTGGTGTGGGCTGCACATGCTACAAGCACCCACCATTGTTTTCATTCCCGCCAGCATTTTTTATCACCACTGATGTTGTCAAATGTTCTAGTATTTTAGCAAAAATTTTGTGGTAATTAATATTGGTGGTTCTATATCAATAACCCATTGATATGCCCTATAGGGCAGGGTAGAACTACCCACCCTGTGAGTTTCAGAAACCGTCACTCTTTACAGGAGTAGAAAGCCCTGTCTTTCTCCTTTGAAGTGGATGGTGGTTTCAAACTACTGATCTTTTGGGTCACAGCCCTATATTAACCATTACATCACCAGGGCTAGTCCTGCCTAATTAACATCCTAGAGGTTAGGATTTATAATGCATCGGATAATTACATAAGATTGCAAAATGGAGGATAGTTACATCGTATTGAGAATCATGGCCTAGAAACATTGACAAATATTTGGGGGGACCATATTTCAATCTATATCAAATGTAGAAAATCCTTACAAAACTGTTCTGTTATTAGTATTTTTATGATCTAGGAAATGTCACACTTAAGCAATTTATTATTATATTGATCAAACATTATTCTATGATTAAAATTGATCATAAGCAATTCTAAGGATTCTGCGTGGTCTGGTTCAAGAGGAGGCCAAGAAGGACAGAGACACCAGGAGTCTCCATCACAGTGACGCTGGCTCAGTGGCCTGGGAGCCATGTGTGTAAATGGGTTAGGAGGGCCATTGAGAGTGTCGATGTGAGTATTAAATCCATGCACTGCACAGTGGCTAAAACACTGCTATCGGTAAATGTTGGCAAATCACTGTCATCCCTTTAATGTCAAAGGACATATCCGTTCATCGCAAAGATAGACTTGCTTTTGTAAAATGAGGACCCTGGTAGCACAGTGTTATGCATGGCCGGCGATCCTCAAGGTCAGCAGATTGAAATCACCAGCCAGGTCCACCGGAGACACCCAGGGCTTTCTACTCCCGAAACAGCTCATCTAAGAAACGCAGGGGCCGTTCTACCCTGTGCTACAGGGTTGCGTGGCCTCAACTCAATGGCAGTAAGTCTGGGTTTCTTTTCCTTTGGATTTGTAAAGTGAATTGACCATTAGCATGATAAAACGAAATGAAGGAGTAAATAAAGAAAAAGGAGAAAAATCTAAAAAGGACTTCTGCTCAGTTACTAATAATGGTTATATTTAATAACATTGTCATTCACTGTTGTCTTAGTTATCTAGTGCTGCTATCACAGGGAATGGTTCTAGAAGAAAGCAGATGTTTGTCTCTCTGTGGCCCCTAGGTATAGGATGTCCCCAGTTAGGGACTCTAGGTCTAAAGAGGACACTCCACACCCATGTACTCCACAGCTAGATCTGGTGCCAGGACATCATCCTGTAGAAGAAGGTCCTTAGTTTCCTCAGCTGACCTTCAGGCTGTTAGGTGCACTCAAACCCTATTTAGTCCCATTTTGCACAACTCTGATATATTAAAATACTATTTGTCTATGAAGTCACTTCCTTACATTTTTTTATTAAAAATATATCGGAGCATCAGAAAAGTCAACAGATCATGGCATCTATAGAGATCGATGTTTATCTCTTACACACACGTGTATAGATATGTGTCATAGATATCTATGTAATGTATCTCTACCACACTCTACTAAATTTTTCCCATGATCTGTGGATTTCTGAGTGTCCCCCATAAAAGTTAATGTTATAGGCTGGGTTGTCTAGAGAAACAAATACGATATGATTCATCTATGTACAAGAAAATACTTTATATCAAGAAGGCACCCCTGCCCAATATAGTTCCGGTCTATAGGTCCAATGCTAACCAGTGCCCTCTTCAGACTCACAGAGCTGGTGTTGAAAGGCGCAGCAGGAAATGGGGTGATCACAGGCTGGTGGGTTCAGAGTTATGTGAATCCAAGGTCAGTGGTAGGGTGGCAGGACACTGACAGCTCTCAGATTGGGCTGGCCACCTAGGGCCACCCCTGGAAGCCACCAGAGAGTCCCAGTGAAGTTCTGTCAAGGAGGAAGGCAATGTTCCGGAGTTCCTCACTCTCATGCCAAAGGTCATACTCCCCAGGAGGTATCATCAAGCTACAACTTGACTATACCCCTAGCCATGATGCCCAATTGACACAAAGTCATCCAACTGCCACAGCGACTGTGGTCCACTGTCCAGACTACTTGTACCAATGGGTGCTTCACCAGACTACACCACGTTCAGTGTGTTCTATAATGTGTGGTCTGTGGTGGCTTTGCTTTCTGCCATTTCTTTCTATAGCGTCCTAGGCACAGTTGTAAACCACATAGGCTGTCAAAAATTAAGCCTATAAAGGTCCTTAATACTACCACACACACACACACAAATAAAGTGCAATTATCATGTTTGATCATAGAATTCAAGTTACCATAGTTGGGGACCAGTTTCATCAGGTCCATAGCAATCAGGTGTCTGTGGAAGTCCTGGGACATTATGGAGGTGCGATGGGAAGAGTTGAGGGGCACGGGATATGCTAACAATACCATCAGCCAGAGAACAGAGCCACAGTTGCTGACTGGGAACACTCTGAAATGATGCTCAAGGTCTGGAATTCTTCCAGGCAATTTGAGAAGGCCAGAGAAGTGGCTGTCATAGGCAGTACCAGGCACGCATCCCCACCGGGCCATGCAGACTCAGCATCCACTCCCACCTCCAGGAGCACAAACCCCAGCTCTAAGGCCCCTGAGCTTACTCCTCTCCCACCTCCAGCCTAAAGTCTCCTAACACTTACCTTTAAGCAAATTTTTAAGTTATAGAAAATAAATGACTCATCATTGTGGCCCCAAGTGATTTGAAAGTTGGACAGATCATTTTCACTAACCTTGACATTATATGTGCATTTGTATAAAAACATGCATATATGATCCTTAAACAAGATCCTGTTTGATATATTCACTCAAAATTCATATGAATGTTGGGTGTTAAAAATCTTAAGGTAGAAATACACATTTATTAAATGGGGTGAGCAGAATTCGGGGCAAGGGGGAGCAGAGAAGAAGAAGAACAAGACCACACTTGTTGTCATTCATAGCTCACATACAATGTTTAGAGGGTCTTGCAAGTCAACCCTTCTCATCCCCTGAGAATAAGCTGAAGAACAAGACTATCAATCATCTTCCTGTTAGTTATGCAATGCTTGCTTGCCTGCTGTAGTTCTTCTAATCAGACAGACTCAGGAAGACTCTAAAAGTCAAATTCTTGAGTCAGCCACATGGCTAAAATACTGCAGGATGGAAGCCCAGAATACATTTCAACGTGGCGCATTCCCTAGACTGTGACAGAACGCAAGTTTCAATTAGCCTTCTCCAGGCTCCCAGACTAGGAAGAATATAGTGAGTTGTTAGTATATTCATAAGTAAACAAACCCTGGATCTGTTGGCAGGCTGCCAGCACATAGTGCCAGGAAGTAGTAGGGGCATCCAGGTAGCAGCCGCCTTGGATTTCGATCTCATATCACTCTGTGGAGTTGGACAGCACAGGTACCACACCTAGAATTTTGAGCATCTTTATCATTATTGGAACCCTGTGGGTAAGATGTCTGTCTTTAGAGGCCTGAAACACAGGCAAAATTCTGAGATTGAGGTGATGTTCCTGGTGCAGGGCAGAACCACTCCAGGCTGGATATTGGCAAGCTGTGGTTGGCCAGAGTGGTTGGACATACTTCTCAAACTTTAAAGTGCACATAAATCACCTGCAGGGCTTATTAAAATGCAGGTTTTAGCTGGCAGGCCTAAGATGCTGCTAGTCTGAAGATGCCACGTTGAATAGCCTAAAGTGAGCCTACACCAGCCCATTTGCAATGAAATACGCAGTATTCTGGAGCATTCACAGTGCCATGCACGGTGCCTTCTTCTGGAAACACAAAGATGATGCAGCAAAGGCCCTGCCCCGGAGAGTGCGGCAAGCCCTGGAGATGCCTGCATCGCAGAGAAGAGAACCGCAATCACCTAACATGGATCCGGCAGCAAGGGGCCCATCACTGGCTCCTAAAGAAAGAAGAAAGTGGCCATCAAGTCAGTGCTGACTTATAAAGACCCTGGGATGGAGTAGAACTGCTCCCTGGGGTTTCTGAGGCTGTAAATCCATCCTCATCTTTCTCCCTCAGAACAGCTGATGACCTTGTACTTAGCAGCCTAAGCAGTAGCTCAATGGGCCGCCAGAGTTTCTTCAGGCCCAGGCTGCAGCATGGTTAAACTGACATCACCAGTGCCTCCTGCCCTCTCGCTACCAGTGGCTGCGCTATAGCTCTTTACAGAGATTTTATATATGTGTGTACATGTACATACACATAAGTTTGTGTATACATATATATGTACATATATATACACCACACACACATAGGTGCATCGATTACATCCCTGTAATGCAGTTAATGCACTCAGCCACAAACTGAAAGGTAGGAGGTTTGAGTTTACCCAGAAGTGCCTCTTCAAAAAGGCTGGTGATCTACTTCCCCAAAAAATCCAGCCATTGAAAACCCTGTGGTGCACGGTTCTCCTCTGACACACCTGCGGTCCCATGCGTTCCAAATAGACTCAACGATGACTGGTGGATCTGTCAGCTGCGGTTGTCTGTTCATCTACCAGCTCTTTCAGCTCTGATGCCCATGGTTTGACTCCCTTCAGTAAGAATGCCTGCCTATCCTAAAAAAATAAATAAATAAAAATGTCATAAAAAACCTGTATGATTCATTGGCTCTGATTGGATCATGTGCTCAGCTCTTAACTAATCACTGAGGTCCATGGAAAGCCAGAGTTTAACAGGCTGACAAAGCCCAGAGTTGAGGTGGAGTGAGCGCCTGCAGAACCACATGCACTGTACAGAATGAAGCAGAGATTCTCAAAAGCAAATCAGAGGTTGTAGACTGGGCAGCCAAAACCCCACAGCCAACACACCACGAGTGTCACAGAAGTATGTGCAAAGGGGCAACGAGGGCAAGGAGAGCACAAAGAAAGGCGCTGGGACCTGGCAAATCCTAGGAGATTAGGAGCCCTGATGGGTAAGCACTCAGCTGCTAATGGAGAAGTGGGTGGACCAACCCTACCCACAGCTGCTCAAGAGAAAAGACCTGGCAATCTCCTTCCATAAAGATTACAGCCTAGGAAGCCCTATGGAGCTGTTCTATCCTGTTA
>NW_022103913.1:3195493-3203437 GCF_000313985.2 Echinops telfairi
AGGAAGCCCTATGGAGCTGTTCTATCCTGTTATAGGAAGCCCTATGGAGCTGTTCTATCCTGTTATAGAGTCATTATGAGTCAGAATCAATGCGATGGCACACAACAACAGAGGGAGAGAGAAGTTGTCACCCGCCACAAGCAAAGCCTCCATCTGTACCCAGAGTCTGGAAGGACTGATTGGTTCCTTGGGGGCCTTTAACAAAGCACTCAACCACCCTTGCTATAAATCAGTCACGCCAGAAATATTTCATTTACTATTTTCTGTGTAGGAGATAAAGAAGAAATAAAAGGTATGCTTTAATTGCTCCCAAGGAGTTTAAAGTTGGAAATAGACAGGGTTGTCACACATCAAATAATTTGAAGCCAGTACAAAAGCCTGCACACCTGAGTGCTAATTTGTGCTCAAAGAACAGCACAATCGGTGTGGGCTGAAATAGAAGTTCCCATAGACATGAGCAAGCTGATGCAGTAACGAGCTGGTGTATACTTTGGGACAGGAGTGGACTAAACAAACTGTAGGAGAGGTCATTGTCATTCACACACCAAGGTCAACTGCAAGATTTGAGTGCCCAGATCGAGGGCTTCCTCTCCACCATTCCCTATAAGCTCCATGTCCATGGGGAGGACTCAGCTGACATCTGGCATCTCAGCTCCTCCACATCCTCCCCTCCATTCTGATGCAGCCAGAAATGACACCACCTCAGAGATGCTGCCTTTCAAGAGTTCCTGCTAGGACCTTCACAAGTTCTCCACTGCATTAAGAGCTCTGATCTAGTACCCTCCGACTTGTTGCGATCCATCATTGCTCATCATCCAATTAGGCATCCTCTCCGCACCTACTTTAATACAGAAGAATATAGCTGGAAAAAATTACATGACCTTAAAATTCATCTTAGCCACAAATGCCCAAAATAGCAGTGAGGAGGACAACGGTGATGATATCTTTTAACACTTCTCAAGTATCCTTATAAGCCAGCCTTACTCTCCTTTCTGAGTCGGTAAGTATGCAATTTATTTTTGGCGTTAATTTATCTCTGTATTTCTCAAAGGAACCACTGGTGTTGTTTGGAGCAGAACAATTCTTTAGTCTGTGGAACTGTCCTGTGCACAGTAAGTGCATTTACAATTACTGCTCCCAGCCACTAAATGCCAGTGCCACTCCCCAGTCCTGGCAAGACAAAGCGCGCGCGCGCACAGCATTTCTTTCCAAAAGCAGGCCACCAACCCTCTGCCCCCACCAGATTGCAGGGATAGTATCACACCTAGTCAATCTGCTCACAACACCCATTGCAGTCCAGTCAATCCCACCATAGTGAGTCTTTAAGAAAGAGTTGAAATATTTCTTTTTTTTTAAAGAAATATTTCATCATTTTGAAACAAACCATGTTCCATACAATAATGCACTAAAAATTGTGGAATACGCGCTGTCCTTACCAGGAACTAATGCTGCGACTGAGCGTGTTTTTTTCTACAGTAAATAAAGTGTGGACATCAGAAAATTCACAATTAAGTGTTGAGACTTTGAAAGCCATTTTATGTGTGAAATATAATTTAACAAATTCTTGTGAAAAATGTCATGACCTTTTAAACAACGACAACAATGTACTAAAAAAATTCACTCAAATGAGAAATATGCCAAAGAATAAAATAACACTATACATGATTTTTAATGTATTATATTTGTAAATTGTACTTCTGTTGAAATTAAAAAAATATATTACAATACTAAAAAAGAAAAAAAAGAAAGAAAGAGTTGAACTTCCTCACCTGTAATCTTTACAGGAGCAGACTGCAATATCATTCTCCCAAGAAGTGGCTGGTGGATTTGAACTGACGACCTTTTCTTAACCAAGTGCTTAACCATTGTACCTTTGAACTACGGATCCTTAATTGAGAATTAGGTGGTGGAAATGGCAGTAAAGTGCACATCCAAACTGACAGTGTGGGGAAGTAGTCTCCCAAAAGAAAACCAGGTAGAGTTATCAAAAATTGGGACAATGAATGTCAAGTGGTCTCAAACCAGCACATGTCCTCTCTCGTCATACATACTTCATTATTTTCCTGTTACCATAAATAATCAGAGACTGTTTTCTTTAGAGTTCACTACACAAAAGGTGATTTACTCTGCATTGCTAGGTGAAAATGTGGCCAGAGATGATTCATAGAAGTTAATCGGGTTGCCCTGTTTGTTGGGACGTATGTAGAACATTGACATAATCTTACGTGATGCAGATAAATGGGACTTCAGATGAAATTAATGTAGTAAAATTCATGTCAATGATCTTTTTTAATAATTTTAGATTCTAGTAATGATTCTACCTTACACATCCACTATGTTTTGTAGTTTACTGAGTATGACCAACTTTGCTGATTTCCTATCCATTATCCATTATGCCTTCCCCCCTTATCTTAATAGAACCCTAAGTTTGCGTAGAGAGGCAATGTGTTCAGCTAAAGCTGTGTCCCAGTTTCCCCTGCGGGTGAAAGTAACCGTGTGACCGTCAGTATCAGTGAGTCTAGGTGCATGGTATGTTTTTTCTTTGCTCACTTTTCCTTCCTCCTGACTGTCCCTCCTTGCCTAAGTCCCTCCTTCCTTCCTCCTTCACTTTCTTTCTGGCTTGTATGAAGAATCTGGAATTAAAGCCTCTTGGAACAGAAGGAGTTGGGGACATTGATGACATGGAACCACAGCACCAACCAGGGACCACCAACTTGCAGACCATCTGTGATTCAGGAAAAATAAGCACCTTCTCGTTTGTCATTGCTGTCCATTTTCTATAAATTACAACCAAATTACATCTTAATGTATACACTGGGTACGCTCATGGATGTTTTACTAGATTATGTGAAACTGGTAGCCACTGCACAGAGATAGGGTTGTGATCCTTCTTTATAAGAGAAGAGACTGCTCCTCAGAAGCACTAGGTAGCTTACTACAGGTCTCACTTACTTTGTCCTTTAAATTTTTAGATTGCCTAGAATCCCCATCTGGAAGTTGGAAGAAAATTTCCCTCCTTCCCAAACACCTCCAGGGATTCCTGGGGCAAGCCAATGTTCCAAAAGACCAACTCTAACATAAGCAAAACAAATTCCTGCTTCCATAGAATTTGGAATCACAGCTCTGCATTTTGCCCCCTGTGGATATGGCCCATGTTACCATATCATCCTGACTGGCACAATTCTGAGTCCCTCCTCCTCCAAAACAGCACCCACTCCAGGCTGGACCAGCAGCACCCTTTACTGGAACTTTCGGCCAGTAGAAGCGGCCACACAGCATCACCAGGGCCGCAAGCAACTACCAGCTGAGCACTGCTTCTTCCTGTGACTGGTCCTTCTCCTCCCCTCCCCTCCCCTTCTCTTCTGGGAGGGCTGTGTTGTCCCCTCCAAGGATGTCAGTGTCCTGTCATTTTCCTATTGTTCCTCCCTTGACCTCTTCTACTCCCCTTCCAAGCTTTCTCCTGACCCCAAACATTCCTGTGCAAGTTTTATACCAAGCTTCTTTGCACCACCAAATGGCCTGTGTTTTGTTGAACAAGGGCCATTCTAAGGGGACTTTTGACTAATAGCACTTAGACTAACAATTACTCTTTTTTTCTGTTTCTACTGTGCAACAATACAGATAACACCTATTCCCTGGCTGGAGGCACAATGCCATCGCACTTCAGGATACATTTCTCAGAAATCACATGACTGGTACAAAAAGGCTTGCTGGTTTGTTGGCATCCCTTAGATGACAACAGACAGATAAACAAAGGCTTTGCCACGTACTGTGTGGATGTAGGAAAATGGCCAGCCCCCTCTAAACCTATTTCCCACCTGTAAAGAGAGACAATAACAATACCTCATCCATATAGGCTTGTGGGGAGAATCAAATGGAGTCATGTACATAAAATGCTTTGCACAGTGACCAACACATAAGAAATACTCCCCCAAAGTTAAATGGTGGTATTGTTATTGTCACTGTTGCTGCTGCTGTCATCACTTTTATTGCCATTTAAGGCACAGAAGGTGGAATCAAAATGCGAGAGAGATTTATAAAACCGATCTCAGAGCAGGTAGAAGTCACTTGGGACGCGTGGGAATGTAAGTGAAATTCAATGGGTAAATGAAACTCTATGACTAAGTGAGGTACACACAGTGCTCGGTGGAAGTGGCAGTGATGGCATGCTCAGATTGCCTCGAGTCCATTTTGACTCAGCATGGCCCTAAGTGACTGAATAAAACTGCTCGTAGAGGTTTCTAGGCCGTAATCTTTAACAGAGCAGGTCACCAAGTCTTGATCTCACAGAGCTAGGTAGATTCCAACTGCAAGCTTTTCTGTCAGCAGCCGAACACTTAACTAGTGTGCCCTCATGTAAGGCCGGCTAACAGGGCTAGACATTATAAATATAGGCATGCCCTTACCCCAGAAAGGAAATGTGTTTCCATTTTATGTTTTTTAAAAGGAATAACGTCATCTTTAATCTAAAGGTACCAAATGTCAATAGGAGACCATCAAATATTTTCATTCCGCCCAAGAACTAGTTCAATTCTAGTGAGATTAACAGTTTTCCAGAGTAACGGAGACATCTGGTAATGGAAATGCAGTACTTAGATCTCTACACAGTTTCTAAGAGTGGTTAAGCACTTGTCTGCTAACCGGAAGATTGGAGATTTAAACCCACTCTCGGCTCCATAAGTAAAAGAAATGGCCGTCTGCTCCGGGAAGGATTCCAAACGAAACTCACTACCACCAAGTCCATTCTGACTCAGAGTGACCCTAAAAGACAGCATAAAACTGCCCTTGTGGATTTCTGAGACTGTAGCTCTTCATGGGAGTCTCATCTTTCTCCTGCGGAGCAGCTGGTGGTTTCGAACTGCTGACCTTGAAGTTAGCAGACCAATGCATAACCCAGTTCTCTCTATTCTAAAGGGTATGAGACAGTATCAACTTGACATAAATGGGTTTGGGTCTGGACATTGTTTCTTGAAAATTTTCCAGACCTTGAAATGGTGAAACAATGTGTATACATGCAGGAACCTCAGCCTGTCTGAACCAAATACACAGCCATAGCAGGAATTACCGTGATACATGTTCCTGTTATTACACCGTGCTTGTTTGGCTGGCACTGTGACAGTCACCTTTCTCTGTTTGCCTGCCATGCATAGCTTGTCTCTTTTTCAGGCATTAGTATGAGACCTTCTCCAGGCGCTGTTTGATGTTCCTTCTTGTCCGTATTACGGTAATTTGCTTTGCCTTTCCAGCATCTGTTTACCTCCTGTGTGAAATGCTGGATGTGAGAGTGGGACATAGTAATACTAACTACACAGCCTCTGTAACAAATTGCCCTTCATCCCTTTTGCTCTGACTCCTTGAGACTACATCCTTTATTTACCAAACCCAATTTTTAGTCGATTCTGGCTTGCAGTGGCCTTATAGAAACGAGTAGAGCTGCCCCTATGTGTTCCCAAGCCTTAATCTGTCCAGAATCAGACTGCCCCAGCTTTCTCCCTCAGAGTAGCTGGTGTGCTTGAACCCTCGACCTTGTAGTTCTAATTCAGGTGTGCAGAGTAGAACTGCTTCCTTGGGTTTTCATGGCTGGCACTTTTCAAAAGCAGGTCCCCAGACCTGTCTCCCAACGCCCCTCTGAATGAGTTTGAACTGTCAGTCTTTGGATGGGTGGTCAGGTGCTTAATCATTTGCACCACTCAAGGCTTACCTGTTATTTTGGCATTCACTTATAAAGCATCTATGCACTAGACACACCTTTGGTATTGGGAGACTCATACTCACACACATGAGACTCAGTCCCTGCCCTCCTGAAGGAAGCAGTCTGGGAAAGGAAGCCAGCCTGTAAACAAATAATCATCCCAATTTACAGTGACATTCACTGATGCACCTACACATGAGTCAGTCAATTAGGCAAAGGAGGACATGGAAAAACATGGCAGCAGCTCAGAGCAGAACTGATAAATAAAAGCCTCAAAGAGACCCAGCAGCTTAAAAAAGGAGCAGGAATTAGCAACGCAGAGAAGAAATGGAAAGTGGGTAGAAGGTTAGGAGAAAGTGGAGAACTGTTACCCAGAGAAAAACAGGACATGTCAAACCTACAGTCAAAATCTCTTCAGGCGACTGTGCTTATGTGGAGGAGGCAGATGAGTTGGCTTAGCACATTCTGTACCTCTGGTTTCTGAGGCTTATTGTCACTTGACCTTTTGCTTTTCCGTGGATGGAATTTCTCTACTGTAAACTAAGCAAATAAGAGCGTGACAGTGCCACAGTAAATCCAGAGGAAGAGAATTGCCTGAGCAGGCCTTGCTAGCAGCCACAATCTAGGGTCAAGAAGCAGGGCGCATTTTCTGTCCTTGTGAAAGACTGACCTGGTCTTGTTGAGGATTCAGCAAGGACACATCCTGGGGCCTGACCAGGGCCATCCTGGGTGTTGTCACACCCAGGTAAGGATCAGGAGGGCATTGGCAATCAGTGCAGCAGACACCAGGGGTTCTATGACACGGGAGTACTCTCTTCTTTAGAATCCCATCCTGCAAAATGAACTTGTCTCATTAGGACTTCTTCAATTACAGTTACACCAAATAACTCCAATCTTCAGATTCATTTTTCCGGACAGTGGTTCTCAACCTTCCTAACGCCGCGACCCTTTAATACAGTTCTTCATGTGGTGGTGACCCCCCCAACCATAAAATTATTTTTGTTGCTACTTCATCACTGTAGTTTTGCTTCTGTTATGAATCAGGCGACCCCTGTGAAAGGGTCTTTTGACTCCCAAAGGGGTCACGACCCACAGGTTGAGAGCCGCACTTTTAGGAACTTGCACATCATTAATAGGTTGATCCTGTAAGTAGGCACTTCTGCCTCTGCACATACACACAGCATGAGCTTCCCGGACCTGCAACCTGAACAGTTTCCTGTCGGCCCACACTCAATTGTGACACTCTGATGTTGCCATCTTGAAATACTTAATGTTGCCACCTTGAAATGCTTAACTTTTTGAGCAAGGGCTCCAGCGTTTTCATTTTGCAGTAAGCCCTGCAAATGATGTAGTTTGTCCAGTCTGGAAGCCTAACTGCTTCAAGGCAAATTTCTATCAAGCCTTGTCGCTACACCTGAGACAAGAGCCATTGGAGAATGGTGTTTGAGTAAAGCTTTCATGAAACCATGAATATTTTCACCATCCACTCGGTTGGCGGGGCGACTGTCACGAACCTGGAAGTTCAAGCAGTCCAAAATCACTTTTGACATCTGATGACAGATGACTGGCTCAACCAGACACTAGGGGTTGGCTTTGGCCTCCCACTTTCATCCTGCTACCAAGTGTGCAAACAGATTCTGCTCCTTCAAGTTTAGAAACAATACCACGCCCCAACTGCTGGTTCATAACCCTTCCCACTCTACAAATGTAATGTGTTATGCAGAATTTAACAATTTCTCTAACATCATTTGATTAAAAGTGTGCAGAAGTGCATCAGATGTAATAAAAGTCATGCACTGTAATCTCAATAATTAAACACTTGTACCAAAGCCTAGACCCAAGCAGTTCAGTGGCTTGTACTTGAACTACAAAAGCAGCTGAGGTGCCCAGCAAGGAGACAAGCATTTGAACCAGGCATTTCCTTAGCTGACAGTTGTTGAAAGGCCTTCCTCAAGGTGAGTGACAAAGGGGCTTGGTAAACTGTGCATTTAGCATGGGACATCCCATCACACACCTCAAGCCATTGCTGAAATTGCAACGGCCACTTTTCGCCAGTCCACATTGGATCCTGACACAGAATTGTCACCATTTCTGATACACTAATTGATCATTCATTCTTGGGATTCTGGAGATCAAAAGTTTGTCTCACTTTACACCTTGCCATTAGCTAATACTAAAAGTACTCACTTTTTCCAGATCACAGAACCTCAGAGTGTGTGTGTGTGTGTGTGTGTGTGTGTGTGTGTGTGTGT